>NC_091754.1:64506067-64516067 GCF_043380555.1 Nothobranchius furzeri
TTTACCGGTAAACTGAATCGAACTTGATGTGCTAATGAACGTTTCTCTGGCCTACAGGTCAGGTTTTTTTCCCATGTTGAACTGATCTTCTTCATATTGAAGTGGCGAGCTGGTTGGACCATTCTTTCTTTTTGGAATCGGGAAATGAGCTACGTATTTACCCCATGAAAAACGGAGCGGCAGCGGGCCACTGGCGGTGCCCTGCTAGTATGATCCCGTTTAAACTGTAAACTGCCATAAAATAAAAACTATAATAGCTAGAGCGGTCTTCTTTTAGCTGAAAGTTGAGACTCTCGCCTTTCAGCACATCTGTACTGTACAAGTCGATGATGCCATCATGTTGCGTTAAGTGTGTCTATTTCAGTAGAACATTGACGAGTGGTGAGAAGGTGGCCAGGAGCTGGATGTTGTATTCAGTTAGCAAACGTTGTTATATATACACTCCACGCAATTTGAAACAAAGTTGTAGGTGTAATGTTTTCTTCTTGTGTGTGTGTGTGTGTGTGTGTGTGGGGGGGGGGGGGGGGGGGGGGGGGTCACAGGGGGATCTCGCACAGGGCGCCATTTAGGCCAGCTCCGCCTCTGCTGAAGCCCCGGATCTAAATCGCGGAAGTAACATGCAGTACCAAAGTCCAACAGAGAGGGAGCAGCTGGCAGTAGTTTGTATACAGCCTGCCTGAGTCTCCACCACTGAAGAAGAAGCCCTTCAGCAGCCGGCTTCTTCTACACTCTCTGCCTGAAACGCATGAGTGAAGATGGACATAAGGACGTTTTAGACCAAAAGTACGGCGACAGAACCCCAGCTTTGATGAGACTGGTGCTGACTCAGGTTTGTGGGTCTTATTAGAAAATATTTGTTGTGCTGCTGGTTTGCCTAAAGTTAGCTTACTATCAGGTAAAGTTGATGGAGAAAGAGCGGGAATATTTACTATCATCTCACACTAAACACTAACAGGAACAATACTCTGTCCTGAATATGCTTAATATGTAGCTTCAGATTAAAAACTATGTGGGACAAGACATATATATATATATGATGTTGACTAGTGCGTGTCACGTGTGTGCGCGCATGCGTGTGCGCGCGTGCGTGTGTGTGCGCGCGTGTGTTAAGCCCCGGATCTTCTTCAGTCCTAAATCCGCCCCTGGTCACCACACTGGCTACCGGTGCAATATCAGATCCAGTTTAAGCTGCTTTTAATCGTTTTTACATTTTTATCTGGCGTTGTCCCCGCTGTACCTCAGAAGCCTCTTTTACAAGACTCACCATGCCGGCAAATCGGCGTAATATTACCGCAGTGGTATGTCTTATAAACGCGCCATGCCAGCATGACGTTGTGCAAATTTTGCGACATTCGTTCCGCCTCGCTTGGTAGTAATATTGCGGTAATGGTCTGTCGTATGCGCCCTGGCGCAACAGAGGCAGGTGTCATGATGACGTGGGGAGTCGTCGCTGAGCTCCGGCTGGCAAATGTATTAAAAATGAAAGTAAACACGGGCAGTAAGGATTGTTTTTTGAACAAAATCAGCTGAGATGGCAGACTGGAGCGCCGCAGCGCTCCATGAGCCTCTCTGTTAGAGCTGAAGCTCAGATCACCAGAGACTGCACAGGGACCGATGGGGACAGACACCTTTAGGAGCTGCTTGTTAAAAAACTTAACGATCACGACTTCAATCGCAATAAAAAGCAAGTTATGTCCACGATAAAAAGAAGTCTGCGTCAGCGCAGAGACCGCCCCGATACCCCCTTTATGCCGCCATCACCTCATCTTTTATAAAATTGCCACGATTGCACCACATTACCGCCACGCTCTGATCTTATAAACCACCTTTATCCTCCCAGGGAGCCGCGGCAGATCCCGTTTAGCAAACGCTCTGGTCCTGTAACAACAGCTTGAGACCGAGCGTCTGCACGTCTGTTCAGCAGTCTGATGCTGTTTGTACAAAGACAGAAGTGTGTTGCAGACTTTTCTTAAACGATGCATTCAAACAGCTGCGTTTGCATGTTATTTCAGAAATGTTTCAATGCTTTTCAAGCCGCGTTTGCAAGTTTCAGAGGTGTTTGCACATAGTTTTGATGATTTTTGAAACGTATTTGAATATTGTTTGAACAAAATTTGCTAACATTTCAGCAGTATTTGCACATTGTTTTAGGTGTGTTTGCACATGATTTATGCATTGTTAATACACGACAAATCTCATGCAGGTAAATTCCCAGCAGTTATCACACTGGTGTGTGAAACGTTCCACCCATCCCCTGGGGAGCTGCAGACACAGCTGAGCTCGGGAACGATAGGGTGGTTTAACCCCACCCCCCAGTCTCAGGGCAGACACTTACACCACTAAGCCACTGAGCAGTCCACAAACAACAACATGTAAACAACGCATGGAAGAGACATGAAGTCAGACATTGTTGGTTATGTTTGTGAAGCTTCCACTAACATGTTTCTGCTGCATGTTGATGCTGACAAATCCTTGCAGTCATAAAGTAATCCCCTTTGTTGACTGAAATTTTTACTATCTGACCTTAAAATATGTTCACCAGTAAGAGTGAAAAATAGTTTTCAGAATGAAAACATCATATCCAGAACTTCAGGCCACCAAAGTTTGGAACTTCTTCACCGATGTGTTTGGAAATCAAAGGAACTTTCTTCTGATAGAAGACATTTTACTCAACCTTCTACCTGATCGATATTGCACCTGACATTTACCAGGGATTGCTAAAATGATCAACTTGGAGAGTTCAAAGCACTGGAGCACAAACAGAACTCAAGCTTAAACGGGATTTATTCCACTGATGTATTGGAAACCTTTTAGCTAAATGCTAACCTTTCTGTCTGGAGCCTCGTCGGTGATGAATCAGCCCGCATGGCCGTCTGTGAGATAACTGCTGCCCAGGGTTGGGTTTAGAACAGGAGATGACATACTTGGCTGTGTCCAGTCACAAATAGAGGTGAGGAAACAGTCTTTCACGATGAAAACGTGAACTGGTCTCATTGTTAGATATCAAGCAGAAGTCAGCTAAACTAACTGGTTTGTCTTACTTGCTGCACAACACCTGTGCAGCCCATAGATGACTTGTCAAGTGATGATCGAGTTAGTAACTAATCAGAATATCAGCTTAGTGTTAATGTGATTTTAGCAGTGAGTGTCGGGTTAGGGAGGTTCACGGACTTCCCGTCATTGTTTCCTCCCACTGGAAAAAAGGTAATTGGCAGGTCTTTGGACATACTGAATCATATTTTGTAGGCGTTACACAATTTATACATGTTTCTTCTGTAAACATGATTTATTGAAGTAGACTAGAGTTATTTTTTCCAGAATGTTAAATGTACAAAATTTTCTTGCATTGACTAAAAGTGATTCCGTTGCCTGATTTAAATCATTATAATCATGTTCAACTAAAACCAGAAATGACAGACTGTTCAAAAAGAGCGCCATAAAATATTATTGGACGATTCAAAGCGTTTTCAGCCAACGAGACTGGAGGAGGAGACGGGTGTAAGCACCTGCAGCAGAAGCCTGCGGCTCTTTCCCTCGCATGAAGCTAATGTGGAGTCTGAGTAAGCACATGGATACTGAGTGAGAAAGTAAGTATAAGTACTTTAAGCTTAAGCATGAGCCCTTTCTAGATTGTTTTTGTCGAGTTGTGTACTCAGAGCACTATGCTAGCTTGCTTTCAATGCTGTTAAGTTGATAACGTTGTGTGGACTGTCGAACGTTCGGTGTTCATGTTCGGCGGAAAGTAACCTTTTATTTTTATATGTCTGTGGGTGTAGCGAATTCGTCGGCCAGCCAGCTAATTCAACCACAGAAAGAGCACTATAAAATGGATGCTGTGTTCGGTGCATTGAGTTCTCAGGATTATTAACATGCAGCGCGGGACTGCACCAAATTAAAAACGGTGGCTAGGCTTCAGCTGCAAACAAACCTTTTACAGGGTTGCCAGCCTTTCAACGCGGCGGATGCGCGCGTTGTCGGGGGTTGAGGTGCGCGCGGACTGTTTGTACGCCATTCGTTGGGGGGATAGAACCATTGCAGCGTGAAGTCACGTGTTCAGACGGTCGGTGTCGGTACCAGATCTGCTAAGGCTGCCAGACTGGCTCGGTGTCCTCGTCTCACAGCTAGCTAGCTAGCTATTTCAAATTCATTTGGAAGCATTGTGCTACATCGTTAGCTTTGGGATGTTTTCCGTTTTTTTTTTTTGTTTTGTTTTTTTGTTCATCTGCTCAAAGATGTGTTAGATAGTCTAAAGTAGTGATATCTAAAATCCCTAAGTTTTATTTTAAAAGTCTAAATCGCAGAGATATGGCTCTGGCTAATGGCTGGAGATGTTTTTTTTGCCCTCCAGCGAGTGTGGATGTGCACCGTTACCCGGACTTAAACAATAACGTGCATGCCTGAGCTCCGCAAAGTGCATCCGTGAATAAAGACATATTTGTACGAAATGCACAAGACAGCCGCTTTCCCGCCAATGAAATCAGAGAGTGTGAAGCAAACCCCGTTGTATTTATTTACAGCGTGGTGTTGGTAATAAAGTGAATATCATTACATTTTTTTCATGCTACTGGAAAATTAATCATTTCTAAATTCAAGATTATTGTCATCTTGCCATATTCTAAGCTATAGTTATAAACACCAATAGCAATTCTTTAATATTATTAAACATGTTTATAATGCTTTTAGAGCTGAGTATTGTACGTTGTTTTGTATCATAACCCTTTGATGCATGAATGATGAAATCTTCAACCATGATTTATTGAACAACTTTTTTCACTCATCTTTAGGTGTGAATGAAAGTAATTTCATATTTACATGTGTTTGTAACATTTAATTTACAAATAATTTATTACACGTCCAGCTCAGTGGACAGGGTGCGTTCTGAACATGAACTATGGTGGCTGGACTTACTGAAGTACAAATGGAGCGGCTCACATGCAATAAAGTCTTCAACAGCTGTGCTTAATAACAAACAAATAAATAAATAACAATTCTGAGTACCTGTCCACTGTAGTGACCATCATGCATCAAAGGGTTAATTGCAAGCTGGTATTTTATTAATGTGGCTCATGATTAACTTGATAGTGTCTGACAGGTTTAGGTGTTAGTGGGAACGTGGAGATGGAAGGGGTGCACAGAGACTGTGTCAAGTAGCTCTAAGCTTTTGCATCACTACGAATTGAAGCATCCACATTTTGGACATAGTTCTCACTTTCCATGCACATACCAGAATTGTCCGTGTACCTTTAAGACATGGAATACCCTTATTGTCCATCAAAGTAAAATTCACCGCACACAAGTCTCTCGTAAAGTGAAAGCAGTTTTCAGATGCCACTTGTGTAGTTGCAATGATTTGTCATCAGAAAGGGATTATTTTGCTCACATATATTCCCATCTTAAAAGAAATGAGACATCATTTGTATGTTTTTAGGGTGTGATTTCAAAACAAACATCTACAGGACATTTAAAACACACAGACATCGCAAACTAGTTGATTTTAAACAGGGAGTGGTTGTAAAAGGCATAACTGAAAATGATTTAGAGCTAACTGGAGCTAGTAGAGCAGTCTGATGATGTCATCCTTTAACGTGGTCAGTCTCGTACGGAGGTTGTGCATGAAGTAATAGAGCAAAGACTTGCTGCTGCTTTGCTGAAGTTGCAGCATTTGGTTCAGGTACCCAGTTCAGCCATTGATGTATTTTGAGAGGAACTCCATCACAGTGGCGGCGCCATGGGGCGCTAGGGGGCGCTATGGCTACCCCTGGATTAGTCATTGCACCCCCAAGTAAATATTATAATTTATTTTAATTAAATTTTAGTTTAACGTGTGGATGTGATCATATTTAACATACAAAGCAAAAAGTATCAGTAAATTATCATATAGATAGTAAAAACTTAAACCAAAACAGGAAATTGATGGTGACCTTTGACCTCATGTTCCACCTGTGAACGAGTGAAGGGTAGAGCTAGCGGTAAGATGGATCGGTTTTTGTTTCCACGGGTTCAGTCAGAAACGAAGTGATGTCAGACCCACAAACACCTACGGATCTGGATGGAGAGAGTCAACCCTCAACCGCCGCAGCAGTCCAGGGTTTAGCCGCTGGAAATGCTAACACTAACGTTAGCTAACCTTGCAACACTATAGAAGGTTTTCTGTGTGGCTGTATGTGTTTATGATTTCATGGAAAAGTCAGCGATTGTTCATATGTTTATGATGGACATTAATGATTGTTTCAGGTGTTGTTGAGGTGTTGTGCACGCATGTGTATCTGCTAGTGTTGAAGGTGTTTTAGAGAACAACAGGTACGCATGACCACTTCCTTCATAGCACCCTCAATAACAAGACTAGCTCCTTCATAGCACCTGCAGAAAAACATTCTGGAGCCGCCACTGCTCCATCATTTAATTTGTTCTGCATCCATCCCATGATCTTCTGACACACCGAGTAACATCTTTCATCAGAGAAACCTCCTTGTTGATGAAGTTATAGTTGCAGAACAGTTGATGCTCTTTGCTCTGGTAATCCTGGTAGCTCATAGTAAGCTATATCACAGGGAGCGGTTCAGTGTCGTAGAGCGCGTTGAATACAAACTTTATGTTAAAAACAAAGTTCCCAACACGTCCCCTTACTGAAGTCTTTACAACAGCTGTTGAGTGGAAGGGATGCGGAATATTGAAAGTCATCAAAAGCAAGTGTCGTTTTGGCTTTAGTTAGTCAGATTAGAACTTTCTTATGGATTTCAGGTTCTTTGCCAAACAAAAACATGCTGGCAGGTTTATTAACAGCGTATTTAACGACACAGCCACTCGTTTGAGCTCCACATCAAATCAAAAAGCCATTTATGTTTTTTTTCTTTCTACAAATCTGATCGTAACAAAAGGAAAGACGTCCGTCTTCATGGACAGAAGCACAAACTCAGGACTGCAGTTGAGATCTATTTGACTCAAACATAAAAAATCTCAAGAACACAATTAAAATCCATGTATTTACATTATTATTATCTATCTGTTACAAACTGAGTCAGACACTCAGAGTGCTAACAAACACCTGTTTGGACGTAAATATAAGTGTGTTTGAATGTCCGCTCATTAAAGTTAATGGAGACATAAATGGAACCGCCGGCGAGCTGCAGGCTGCTGAGTCTACGTTTGATTTACGGGAATCTGCAGAGCCATAAAGTCAGCGAGCCACACATAGCTCCTTACAGCATGATGGACTGAATAGATGTTTTAAATGATTATTCTTTTATTGTCTGCAGACGTCTTACATTCCTGCCTTCAGACGCCCCCGCTGCCTGTCTAATTGCTGTTTTTGTCCCTCACTGGTGACTAGTGTTTAAAATCTGAACTTGAAACAAGTTTCTCCTGAAAATATCATCCCTTTACTCTCAGCCACATCATGTGTGTGACCATGTCTGTTTGCTGGTTACTCTACATCAAGGGGGAATCGAGAGTGTAATGTTTTTAAACGTGATCTTTAAAAATTGAACTGAATGTAGAGAGAAACTAAGTGAAAAAGCCCCGATTTAAAAGTTTACTCATTTCATCCTTACATTTGCTGTGGTCTCTAGTGGGAATGACGGCCGTGTAAGTCGTACCCTGGTGCGCTTGTTTCAGCATCTAGAAGACTGCTACATCAAAACATAGCTACAGACAGCAGGATTTGAGTATTACTTCCTGATATTTGGACATCTCTCCTCTGATTGGTTAACAGAAGCGTGACTCTTCTAACTCAGTTTGCTTAGAAACGTGGATGTTTTGTCGTCACAAATAACACGAGCCTGGAGCTGTTCAGGTTTGTGCTGGAGGTGCTAATGCTAACGGTTAGCTTCTGCAAGCCGAGACGTTCTCTGCTGTTACCTAGACGCCAAACCAACAACAGCCTCCCCGTGGTGAGTCAAGACGGGTGAGTCCATGAATGTTCCGTGACAGTGTGATGTCCTAGCATTGTACCATCTATTTTCTGTCAGACGCTAATGAAGGAGATCCCTGCTTCCGTCACAAGGAGTAGGAGACTATTTCCATATTCAGTCTGCATGAAGAACTCACAATGACAAACAGTTTACAACTAGATTTTCAGTGAAGTACACCTTTAAAAGTGTCATGCTTGTTCACCTTTGGTTGTCTCTCTCACACATGCATCTCATTAGTGAATGACTTTGTTTTAAACCAGAGCGTGCACGATGTGGAGCTAAAAGTCCGGCCCATTAACGTGCACTAACTTGTGGGGCTTTTTCTTTAAAGCATCAAATAACTAATTTTAGCTCGATGTGTTAGAATAACGAGGATTTAAAATTGCATCAGCAAGGTTAAAATTGCATGAATCAACAGAGAGAGAGACACCTTTATATGCCACCACAGTGTCTAATGAACGCGCCGCGGCGGCATATGAAGGTGTGCCGACATGGCGTGTCTTCTGTAATGTTGGAGGGACACAACACATCGGGATTAATCATCTGACCGGCAACTTAATCAGCCGTGTTATTTATGGAGTGAAGAACAAGATGTCAAGAAGCCATTTTAGTGCTATTTAGGCAGCATAGTGTTAATACATATACAAACAGTACATGACGCCACTGGTCGTGTTTACAGATGGACTTTGAGGATCCACTCAGACCAAGCAGAGGTGAAACCAGGACCGATGGAGGGACAACAGGATGGAAACCCCAAGGTCATCAGAAGTGATCCTCTTTCTCCTACAAAAGCAGGGATTGGAAACCAAGTAGTGCATAAAAGGCAGCAACAGCATTCAGGGACAGACCCACCTCAGGACAGAAATAAACAGAATCAAGTTTCTTCTCATTTACATAACAGAGGCATCTGTTTACAGTTTACTGGAGAAGCCACAGTGGAGTCGGTGTGGGCCCACGCAGATCGGCTCTGTGTGTGAAGCCACTGACTCATGAGTGAGTCAGCTCAGCCGGCAGCGCAGCTCAACACTGTTAGAATAAAAAGTTATTACTAACCAAACGGATTATTATCAGTCACGAAGGATCAGATTTTCCTCGTTGCTGCCTTGCCTTTTCTAGGACAGAAGACCTTTTCCCGAGGCCCCTTCAATGATGATTTCATTCCCCAATCCCCCCGTGAACGAGTTAATCATGGTTGGACCACAACTTCCTAAACCATTCAGTACTTTAGACAAGATGGTAAAAATTCCAGAGATGCATTCAAGCACCCTCAGCACATTCCAGCATGACTGAAAGATGACGCTACAACAGTCGCACCGTGTTTCAGGTCCCTCTCTTGCATTCATCTATTTTTGGATTTGCTGGATGTGAAATGGAAGGATTGTGCCACACTAGTGCAACACGGGGTTGAAGGTCAAACAAAAGGCCTGTTTGGTTCTTCCACAAGGATCCTATTATACTGCTAGCTTAAAATAACCCCCACACCCTTCACCTGGAAGGGTTGTGCAGGATCAAAACCCTGTTGTGTCCCCAGGGTTTGGCAAATCAACACATCCTCACACCCTGGTGGCTGAAACTGATGATGGGTGACTGAGCACTTGTTTCAGACAAGTTGGGAACCCCAAGGCATCGAGAGGCAGCGAGCACTACCACAGCGCCGCTTTCTGACGTCCGTGGTAAAACAGAGATTTCACCAAATAGTGACCTTAACGCCCTTGCACGTGCAACACTTTGTTTCTAGTTACTCGTCCCTCTCCAACACGCTTAAGCAGAAGTTTGGAACGAGAAACCGGGCTGAGGTTAGGATGTGGGTGAGGGGAAGGTTAGAGGTTAAACGCTGGTGAAACGTGCTTTTTCCTTCAGAAACAGACGCTCTGGCACCGCACTGCGCCTCTTTTTTGGTTGTGATCATGAACTGGGAAGTGAGATTTACGGTCTCGTAGGACGGTAAGACAGCGCTGGTCCCGTTTCTTCTCAGGCTATTTACAACGCTCTAAAGGCTGGAACCAGCGCCAGAGTCAGGGTTCTGATGATGGCGTCTGTCACTGATCAGACTGGTATTGTGATGCAGCATCAACTCTTATCTGTGCCAG
>NC_091754.1:64521067-64541067 GCF_043380555.1 Nothobranchius furzeri
CTGAGTGGATTGTTTGCTCCTAGTCATGAATGTGATGCTCATGTTATCACATACAGGTTCACTAATGATATCCTGTTGCAGGGACTCGTAGGGCATTCCAATTATCAAATAGATAAAACCAGCGTGTTCATATTTACCCAGGGAGCTGCTACCAAAACAGTCAGAAGAAGAAATGAACAAATGTTGTCTCCCAACTACAAAGACTAGGCTGGTGGTGATTGTGCGAGGTCCCCCTGGAAGGCCAGTTAGCATCTGCTACACCACAGCATGCCAAGATGCTGGTTCTGTTCAACAGAACATGGAGCAACGCGGGGATTCCCCAGCTTAGAGGCGTGTTACCTCTCCATAACAAAACATCTCCTAATAATTCACTTGTGTAAGGCCTTTTTCTGAACCTTCATCTAAAATATTATTTTTATTTCTCATTTTTTATCCTTGTAAACTGCACTATTACTAGTTCTCTAGACTTAACTCACATATAACATTACATGTACGCAGGTTGCAGCTGGAACTATGCCAGACTTATGTGTGACGCTGCAATGCAGCTTCAGAAATGCATCAAAAGCATGAAAACGTGGCATAAAGCAGGTGCGTACGGTCACCACAGATGTGAGCATTGCTGCTTCATTGTGCTTTTCTAAGTCAGAGGATCTCAAAGTACTTTACGGTCAGTCATTCACCCACTCACACACTACATTGTTGCCACGGCTGCCATGGGGTACACTGACAGAAGCAAGGCTGCAACACCATGGCCCTCCGACCACCAGCAGACAAGGAGGAGCTGTTAAAACAGATGTTATCCCCTAGCTGGCATTTCAGGGCTGTGTAACGTCCAGCAGTGGTCAGTTTTTACGTACCGTTTGACCATCTGGTCAAAAAGGAGACACGAGACTGCACGTATCGCCTTTTAGTGATGGGAATTCCTGCTCTTTGTAGAGAGCCGGTTCTTTTGGCTCAGCTCACCAAAAAGAGCCGGCTCTTTCGGCTCCCAAGTGGCTCCTCAGAGTTTCTGTTGCGTAGAGTACATTTCTAACCCAAATAATGCAAAACTATATGTACAATGATTTACTAATGTAAAAAAAATGCTACATATCAAATATTTATCATTTCTTTGGATTTAATAACTGAACACTTTAAGAAATCTCCACTTTCCGACTGCTGGCGCTCATTTTCTCACCGTCTTCGTCGCACTCTCCTCTCTCCTTTAAAAAGCAGCTGAAGACTCACTTGTTCAAGCTGGCTTTTGTATGACCTTCTTCACCTCTCTCTCTTTATTCTGCTCTCCCCACCTATTCCACCTTCCTCAGGATCCACTGGTTTCCCTCTTTCCTGTTCACTCTCTCTCTTTCTTAACATTTTTTAATCACAAATTTATCACATTAATTTTAAATATGTTTTTAACCATTTTCTAAAATACTTTTATATTTTTACATTTTTTGTTTTTGTGAAGTACCTCGTGATTTTTATCTTGGGAGGCGCTTTAGAAATGATATTTTCTTCTTCTTCTTCTTCTTCTTCTCTCGTTCGCCTTTTTCCTCCTCCTTATTCCCTCTCGTCTCCCTCCTCCCACATGTGCTCTGCTGTGTGTCTGAGTCTGATCCTCCCTCTTCCCCGCCCCTACTGCTCTGTGTGTGGACAGTCTGGACACGCAGTTACACATGTTGACCAATCACCTGTAGCTTTCACCAAAGAGGGGGGGGGGTTGCTCCCAATGACGAGCCGGCTCCCATCGTTCACTTCAAAGAGTCGGCTCTTAGAGCCGACACATCACTATTCCCTTTAAATCAGCCTGCCTTCATCCCATCAGCTGGAGCTCAGAGCCTCTCTGCAGCTCTGAACACGTGATAACGTATCGTCAACAGTGACGTTCTCTCCTCAAGGTCCAAACTTCACTTATCGTCCTACAGGATTCTTCATGCCTCTGAATAAGGAACACTGGCAGCTCAGATCAGTTGCTAAATCAAAGAATGATTTCCTAAATTAAATATGAACTTCTACAACTTATAAGCTAGAGAATCATTGAATAAATGTTTGTTTATTGTTACTTATAATAATTATAATATAATGAAATGTTTCATTAATCTGTGCTCCATGACTGAAGTGTGAAACGAATGTTATGCTATGATTACAGTGACTGATATATGTTTCAGCATGTTGATGTGACAAGGTCGTCACCGTTTGCACTCACACAAGAACAAAGTAAGGTGAAGTTAAACTCTGACACATAGATAGCCCTTTACCCAGATCAGAGCCTCCGGTATCGAAGAAGGCGTGTTTCTGAGGTTGTCTTGGTAATATTCCTCAACTTGTCAACCTCTGGTTGGCTACACAAATCATAACATGAGAACATTAAAACTGGATCACTCTGGTGATTCAGCAGTTCAGTTCAGCTCAGCGATTCATCAGTTCTAGAGAAAGCTTCAGACCGGCCATCTGAAGCAACACCTCTTTAACCCATCAAAGTGCTTGACATGTCGTCAAAATCGTTTTGCACCTGCGAAGCTGATACCGCAACAGTTCCTGCAGAACAAGCTGATATTGTTCTAACTCCTTAAGAGTCCACCAGAGACGCGCGGTTCCATCCAGCTGTTGTGACCTGAGACATCTCTGGACTGAAGGGTCGGTGCCACGGTGTTCTACAGCCCTTCGATGCCAGAGGTCATCCGACCTCTCTGACCTTCGAATCCACCAACAGGGTCTCTGAGACGGGTGAAGTAGACACACAGATAGCGTCTGATGCGCTTTTGATAATAATCAACTTCATAGCTTAACACAAACCAATTTATTTTAAATGGCCTGTATTTGATATAGCGCCTTCTAGAGTCCTGGAACCCCCCAAGGCGCTTTACAACACAATCAGCCATTCACCCATTCACACACACACATTCACACACTGGTGGGGGTGAGCTACAATGTAGCCACAGCTGCCCTGGGGCGCACTGACAGAGGTGAGGCTGCCGAGCACTGGCGCCACCGGTCCCTCCGACCACCACCAGCAGGCAACGTGGGTTAAGTGTCTTGCCCAAGGACACAACGCGACAGACTGAGCGGGGCTCAAACCTACAACCTTCCGATTACGGGGCGAGCGCTTAACTCCTGTGCCACCGCCGCACGTCCCGAACTCAGCTCTCCTAGATACGGAAGTTCTGATAACATCACATTCACACCTAGGTTCATACGTCACATCTAGTTCCATCCATCACAGTAAATGTTAGTTAACCTGTCATGTTTTAATTGTTGGTAAAATAAATTCTTACTTTTATAAACCTGACTCTTTACTGAATTAAAACGAAGTGTCTACAATCCCCTAACAAATCTAAAATCTTCTGATTAACAGAGTAAAGGCCAAGCAGGGTTGATATTCTATATTTAGATAGAGTATCACAACTTATTGGTCATAAGGAGAGGTTATATATATATATATATATATATATATATATATATATATATATATATATATATATATAGTGAGCTCTTAAAGCACTCAATTTCCCAAACCCTACATATTGGAGTGCCAGCCAGACTTTATGAAAATTGTCCACTTCGTGTCGGTTCTGATTCATTAATTAATTCTTCAAAAAACTATTGTTTTCTCTGTCTGGGTAGAAAACGAGGGCAATCTCGTTATTCACCACCTGGGGACGCTGTCCCTACATATTTCACAAACGGGGAGACTCCCGTTCCCCACCAGGTGTGCTACTCTCCCCTTTCACTCGAAAGCAACAGCTAAACGGCGTTAGACCGAAGCGTTTCCTAGACGGACTTTTCTCAGTAGCTAATACAATTGGCTCTCTGTTAAATGTCGGATTCTCTTCAGTCAACTCGACTGAGATTAGCAGTTCGTCGACACGTTGATGAGCTTAACAGAGAATATCCGGCTCTGCGTAAGCAGGTACTGGGGCACGTCTGAACAACAGACTAAGGTGGTGCTCAACACTCATTGCGACATTTTGCGTGAAACAACTTCGGCTGTGAATGAATTGCGTTCTTTTGTGAATGTTGATTGTGCTCACACACAGATGCTGACCACTTGCCTGTCCGACTATGGTCGGCACGTGAGCGCCTCGATCGACACCCTCCTCATGGGGAGGATCCCCCCGTACCTCGTGTCACTGAAGTTGCTTCTTACGCTTCTTTAATCTACAGCTGCTTCTTATGAAACCCATTTTCAAAAAGAAAAACATGAAATAAAATAAATCAGGGCACTGAAATCACTGGTCTGCATGGACGTAAGGCTACAAACATGTTTAGCAGATTTACAAGTCGCCCTTTCCAAGTGCGTGACTCTTTAGGACTGATGTCTTAACAACACAAAGGCTGTGGAGCACATGGTGGAACATCTACCATCCCGTTAAAGCACAGCGGCTTGGTAATAGACTTCTGTATGGAGAATAATTAAATGTAGTCCTTGATTCCAGAGAGGTCCTTCTTTACTGCATTTTATGTACTGACTGTGTGTTCAAAAGTGTAATAAATCAGCAATGAGCAGAGCTTTACAAGGGTACATTATTTAGGGACACTGTTTTGTCAAACAAGCACAAAGGGGCCCTTCATACTTAATTACTCACACATAGCGTGGTGATTTACAGCCCCTGTGAGTGTTCTTGTCTTACTTTTGGGAGACTCTACTATCTCTTGGTGGCTGTGCTCGGTGCAGCAACACAAGCCCTTTCTTCTGTCAGTGTGCTGATTACTTAACTGCCTTTGGTTGTAATGCAACAAGACGAAACAGAAAAAACCCCATTAAATACCAAAAAGAAGCACGTTAGTGAAAAATGTTGACCTTGCCGTCCAAACTTTCTGTAACGACCCAACTCTTGGCATCCGTTTTATAGAAGAGACGTTTCTATTACTGTTTTCCCTCCTGCTTTATCTCATCTGGGGCACCTTCCTTGTATCGCCCGTCATTCATATTCCATTAATATTTCAGAGCTGAGAAGCCCTACTGTATGTAGCAGCCTCTCCGTCGCCTCTTTCCTCTCTGCCTTTTCTTGCTCATGCAGCACAAAGTGATCCAAAGGAGCTCTGACGCCAGTAATTAAAGAGTTATTGAAATTAGCATTGACTGGCCATCTCATCGCCACTGAGCGCCAACAAAGGATTTCTTTCTGCTTTGATCGCTTAAGCTGTCTCTTCGTTCTATTAAACTCTGCTCTTGTGATTGACTGAGTCACACAGGAAAAAACTGACTGTATTAACACACATTTACAAATGCTAAATCAAAAAGGTGTTTCATTTTTGATGATGGAGATGAAAAGTAGGACAATTTGGTTCCATGCTAAGCTGCTGCAATTCACACATTTCTTCACCAAGTCAGATTTCTAGTCCTGCCTTAAAAACATCTAATGGATGAATATTTCAGACGTCAGTGAGGCAAAGTTTCTCAGTTACGTGTCATCATCAGACTAGGACTAGACTTTTAGACACGGATGCTTGTGCAGACCCAGAACACAATGCCGTTTACTGCTATGACTCGGATATCACCCGCTGATTTCCCTCCTGCCCTTGCCCACGCCTCACGTTGTCAAATGACTGATAACTGCAGTTGCTGATGAGGTTCTGCCGATGCCATTACCCGCTCAGCCGTGGGAAACCGTGGCATGTTCTGCCTCCTGCAGCTAAAGACACGGTTGTTGCTGATGTGTCTAACTCAACAGCTGTTAAATAGTACAAGATGAAGATGTACGTAATAAGAGACATGGCACACGCGTTCCTACTTTTCATGAACTTACTGCACCTGCTGTGGTTCAGCACACCGCTCCTGCTCAGATTCCTAGAGTTTCTGTTGGTCTCAGAAGATCACCACGTTGGTTACAGAATTATGTGGCGTTATTTTTATAAGTATGCCATATGGTAGACCAAAAAAAAACAACAATACAGGTGTGGTTTACTAGTTTAATGAATACATTTGCCGGGGTCTCTATCGCTTGGTGGTTCTTCACCAGCCGTGTGCTTTGAAGCTACTAGGTACTTCTGCCCACCAGACCACGAACACACACAGCAAGATGCTGCACTGCCGCCGTGAACGGACGTGTTTTCAGTCGATTATGCCAACACTCAGCTGCTGACCTCATTCTCTGTTCTTTGGCCTAAGTTAAGCAAGTTCTGTGTTTCAGTGTGTTGGCGTGTGTCTGCATGTAATCATGTTCTGGTCTCCTCGTCATGTTTACGAACAGACCCTAGATGGCTTTGATGATGTCACACTGTGAACATCTGTCGGTCTGGGGTGACGCATGTTTTATAGCAGCAAAGAGCTGTAAACCCTGCTAAGTTAACTTCCTTTATTTACAAATGTTTTTTTAATACATTTGTTTACTTTTATAAGCATTTTTGATTTTCAGTGCGGTGCATCACTAGTTACACTTCATCACTTTCATTTTATTTATGGGGCGATGGCGGCACAGGAGTTCAGTCCTCGCCCCATAATCGGAAGGTTGCAGGTTCGAGCCCACTCAGTCTGTCACTTTCGTTGTGTCCTTGGGCAAGACAGGTAACCCCACTTGCCTGCTGGTGGTGTGTGGGGTGTTGGGATAACCTCACTCTTTCATCCACAGCTGTTGTTAACGGGTCTGACACCTTCTTCTTACTTGAAACCTTTCAATTACTGGTTCAAGGACATCTAGGGTCTTCTACTTGTGACCTCTACTTCTTGGGGGGGGGGGGGGGGGGGGGGAGATGTGACGTAAGAAAGCCTCAATGTCAGAGGTCAGCAGACATTGAAGTGTCCACCTAGCTTCATCTGCCTGGAACGCGGTGTTCTTTTCATACCATAGCAGATATCCCGTTTATCCTACACCCCTCTAGCTTTGCCATCATAACAACCTCTCTCCTGCTTCATCGCCTGCAGAAGCACCAGGACCCTCACAAGACATGACAATTGTGACTTTAATAAAGAATCTTATTTGGTCTCATAAATGATTTCCCAACTTCACAAGCTATTTACAATCATGTCCTGTTTTATCTACAACACATGTTTTGTCTAAAGTGATTTAATAATGACTTGACTGCTTTACAGTAAAGAACGAAATAACATACATTTTTATTCTTGAAAAGCCTTATTTTAGATCTGAAATACACCAAATAAGTCTACTTGATGATTTGATAATGACCTTTTATCAGTTATGTCACATATTATTATCAGTATTAACACATGACGGTTTAATCTATTTACTTCACTTATTAACTGAACTAAGCTTTTGTAAGTGTCTGAGAAAGGGAAGGTCTGAAGACCTCTCAAGTCTGGCTGGTCCAAAACTTCTAAACAACGAACGCGTAAAAGAGGGGAGGAGCCCTTCCTATTTCCGGCAGTTCCTGCAAAAGCTTCCAGCTTACGTTAAATTACCATCCCATGGGAAATCAATCCAGCTTTTTCAGTGGGCCAGTTTTAGCGACCAAAACAACCATCCTTTTATTAGAATCAACCAATTATTATTTGTTTAATCTGCAAAACAACTCATCAGCCATGAAACAGTCTGCCTGCAGACCCAGGAGGCTTTCTCTGACCAGCTGATTCAGAAGAACATGGCCTGTGACATCACAAGTCCAGCTGTTTGCTTGCCAAAAAGACTTTGTGACCAGCCGGATTGCCGAGAAGCCTCCATACACTCGGGTACCGTAACACTGCACTGGTGGATGGGTTAAGATTAATGAAACTAACTGATTAAATCTAAATAAAATTCAACCAGATTCATCTCATAAACCCAGACATCACATCTTTCTGAGTCACTTAATGAGGGTATTATAATCTAAGATCTTGTTTCATCAGAGTTTATTCTTTGTCTCAGTTGATTTTACCTTAAGTCACCATTTATATTAATTTAATCTGCATCATCATTAGTAGCAGCAACATAGAAATAAATATATTTTATGAACTGTATGTTTGCCTCTGTGTCAGGATTATCAAGTTCCCAGGCATACCCAAATGATCAATTTTCATCATCAATCAAACTAAAAGTTCAATAATATTGATAATCCATATTTTTATGGAATATCAAATTTGATTGAATACCTTAATATTTTATTGGCAATTAGTAAATGTTACAACAGTTTCCAGTGAAGTTGACGTTCGGCATCCTCCTCTTATCAGCTGTGATGAAATGACGTCATTATCAAAGACTTCAGTTCTTTTGACACACATTTCCTTCAGACTTGTTTCCTGACTCCATCTCCTTCTGATGCTGACAATCCCTTTTATTTTACCAACTGTTGTCTATTCCTAGATCATCATAGTCATGAGACACAATATCATTTCTAACATCAAGTCAAGGATTATTTCTTTTTGATATTTTATACCAAATATTTTTATTAATCTATGTTTACTTCCTGTACATTTTCTGTTTGCTTACATGAACTAATCAAAACTCATGAAGGTGACTTGTTTGGTTTAGCCTCATCTTTCACATTATACATAGTATTTTCATGTCATGGAATTATAAAATATAAAGTTGGGCCAGGACAGATAAAATGCTGTTTACCATTTCCAAGCTCCTTCCACACAAATCCACATATTCTTATAGGAACACCAAATGGAGTCAGACTGCTTCCTAGCATGTTTATTAAGAAGCTTTACACTTTTCACTTTGCCTCCCAAACAATTCTGCAAAAAACGACCTACACAAGAGACCTACCCAAAACACCTACACAAGAGACCTACACAAGAGACCTACACAAGAGACCTACACAAGAGACCTACACAAGAGACCTACACAAGAGACCTACACAAGAGACCTTCACAAGAGACCTACACAAGAGACCTACACAAGACACCTACACAAGAGACCTACACAAGAGACCTACACAAGAGACCTACACAAGACACCTACACAAGAGACCTACCCAAAACACCTACACAAGAGACCTACACAAGAGACCTACACAAGAGACCTACACAAGAGACCTTCACAAGAGACCTACACAAGAGACCTACACAAGAGACCTACCCAAAACACCTACACAAGAGACCTACACAAGAGACCTACACAAGACACCTACACAAGAGACCTACACAAGACACCTACACAAGAGACCTACACAAGAGACCTACACAAGAGACCTACACAAGACACCTACACAAGAGACCTACCCAAAACACCTACACAAGAGACCTACCCAAAACACCTACACAAGAGACCTACACAAGAGACCTACCCAAAACACCTACACAAGAGACCTACACAAGAGACCTACACAAGACACCTACCCAAAACACCTACGCAAGAGACCTACACAAGAGACCTACACAAGAGACCTACACAAGAGACCTACACAAGAGACCTACACAAGAGACCTACACAAGAGACCTACCCAAAACACCTACACAAGAGACCTACACAAGAGACCTACACAAGAGACCTACCCAAAACACCTACACAAGACACCTACACAAGAGACCTACACAAGAGACCTACACAAGAGACCTACCCAAAACACCTACACAAGAGACCTACACAAGAGACCTACACAAGAGACCTACCCAAAACACCTACACAAGAGACCTACACAAGAGACCTACACAAGAGACCTACCCAAAACACCTACACAAGAGACCTACACAAGAGACCTACACAAGAGACCTACCCAAAACACCTACACAAGAGACCTACACAAGAGACCTACACAAGAGACCTACACAAGACACCTACACAAGAGACCTTCACAAGAGACCTAAACAAGAGACCTACACAAGAAACCTACACAAGAGACCTACACAAGAGACCTACACAAGAGACCTACACAAGACACCTACACAAGACACCTACACAAGAGACCTACACAAGAGACCTACCCAAAACACCTACACAAGAGACCTACCCAAAACACCTACACAAGAGACCTACACAAGAGACCTACACAAGAGACCTACACAAGAGACCTACACAAGAGACCTACACAAGAGACCTACACAAGAGACCTACACAAGACACCTACACAAGAGACCTACACAAGAGACCTTCACAAGAGACCTACACAAGAGACCTACACAAGAGACCTACACAAGAGACCTTCACAAGAGACCTACACAAGAGACCTACACAAGAGACCTACACAAGACACCTACACAAGAGACCTACACAAGAGACCTACACAAGAGACCTTCACAAGACACCTACACAAGAGACCTACCCAAAAGACCTACGCAAGACACCTACACAAGAGACCTACACAAGAGACCTACCCAAAAGACCTACACAAGACACCTACACAAGACACCTACACAAGAGACCTACCCAAAACACCTACACAAGAGACCTACACAAGAGACCTACACAAGACACCTACACAAGACACCTACACAAGAGACCTACACAAGAGACCTACACAAGAGACCTACCCAAAAGACCTACGCAAGACACCTACACAAGAGACCTACACAAGAGACCTACCCAAAAGACCTACACAAGACACCTACACAAGACACCTACACAAGACACCTACACAAGAGACCTACACAAGACACCTACACAAGAGACCTACACAAGAGACCTACACAAGACACCTACACAAGAGACCTACATAAGACACCTACACAAGAGACCTACACAAGACACCTACACAAGAGACCTACACAAGACACCTACACAAGAGACCTACACAAGACACCTACACAAGACACCTACACAAGACACCTACACAAGAGACCTACACAAGACACCTACACAAGAGACCTTCACAAGACACCTACACAAGAGACCTACACAAGACACCTACACAAGACACCTACACAAGAGACCTACACAAGAGACCTACCCAAAAGACCTACACAAGACACCTACACAAGAGACCTACACAAGAGACCTACCCAAAAGACCTACACAAGACACCTACACAAGAGACCTACACAAGACACCTACACAAGAGACCTACCCAAAAGACCTACCCAAAAGACCTACACAAGACACCTACACAAGAGACCTACACAAGAGACCTACCCAAAAGACCTACACAAGACACCTACACAAGAGACCTACACAAGACACCTACACAAGAGACCTACACAAGAGACCTACACAAGACACCTACACAAGACACCTACACAAGACACCTACACAAGAGACCTACACAAGACACCTACACAAGAGACCTACACAAGAGACCTACACAAGACACCTACACAAGAGACCTACACAAGAGACCTACACAAGACACCTACACAAGACACCTACACAAGAGACCTACACAAGACACCTACACAAGAGACCTACACAAGAGACCTACACAAGAGACCTACACAAGACACCTACACAAGAGACCTACACAAGAGACCTACACAAGACACCTACACAAGACACCTTCACAAGACACCTACACAAGAGACCTACACAAGACACCTACACAAGAGACCTTCACAAGAGAACTACACAAGAGACCTACCCAAGAGACCTACACAAGACACCTACACAAGACACCTACACAAGACACCTACACAAGAGACCTACACAAGAGACCTACCCAAGAGACCTATCCAAGAGACCTACACAAGACACCTACACAAGAGACCTTCACAAGAGACCTACACAAGAGACCTTCACAAGACACCTACCCAAGAGACCTACCCAAGAGACCTACACAAGACACCTACACAAGAGACCTACACAAGAGACCTACCCAAGAGACCCACACAAGACACCTACACAAGAGACCGTCACAAGAGACCTACACAAGACACCTACCCAAGACACCTACCCAAGAGACATACCCAAGACACCTTCACAAGACACCTACACAAGAGACCTTCACAAGACACCTACCCAAGAGACCTACACAAGAGACCTTCACAAGACACCTACCCAAGAGACCTTCACAAGACACCTACACAAGACACCTACCCAAAAGACCTACACAAGAGACCTACACAAGAGACCTACACAAGACACCTACACAAGACACCTACACAAGAGACCTTCACAAGACACCTACCCAAGAGACCTACACAAGAGACCTACACAAGAGACCTTCACAAGACACCTACACAAGAGACCTACACAAGACACCTACACAAGAGACCTACACAAGACACCTACACAAGAGATCTACACAAGAGACCTTCACAAGACACCTACACAAGAGACCTACACAAGAGACCTACACAAGAGACCTACACAAGAGACCTTCACAAGACACCTACACAAGAGACCTACACAAGACACCTACACAAGAGACCTACACAAGAGACCTTCACAAGACACCTACACAAGAGACCTACACAAGACACCTACACAAGAGACCT
Source organism: Nothobranchius furzeri (assembly GCF_043380555.1). Classification (NCBI taxonomy): domain Eukaryota; kingdom Metazoa; phylum Chordata; class Actinopteri; order Cyprinodontiformes; family Nothobranchiidae; genus Nothobranchius; species Nothobranchius furzeri. The sequence continues at coordinate 64,533,294 of NC_091754.1, forward strand.
ACACAAGAGACCTTCACAAGACACCTACACAAGAGACCTACACAAGACACCTACACAAGAGACCTACACAAGACACCTACACAAGAGATCTACACAAGAGACCTTCACAAGACACCTACACAAGAGACCTTCACAAGACACCTACACAAGAGACCTTCACAAGACACCTACACAAGAGACCTACACAAGAGACCTAAACAAGACACCTACACAAGAGATCTACACAAGAGACCTTCACAAGACACCTACACAAGAGACCTACACAAGAGACCTTCACAAGACACCTACACAAGAGACCTACCCAAAACACCTACACAAGAGACCTACACAAGAGACCTACACAAGACACCTACCCAAAACACCTACACAAGAGACCTACACAAGACACCTACACAAGAGACCTACCCAAAACACCTACACAAGAGACCTTCACAAGACACCTACACAAGAGACCTACACAAGACACCTACACAAGAGACCTACACAAGACACCTACACAAGAGATCTACACAAGAGACCTTCACAAGACACCTACACAAGAGACCTTCACAAGACACCTACACAAGAGACCTTCACAAGACACCTACACAAGAGACCTACACAAGAGACCTAAACAAGACACCTACACAAGAGATCTACACAAGAGACCTTCACAAGACACCTACACAAGAGACCTACACAAGAGACCTTCACAAGACACCTACACAAGAGACCTACCCAAAACACCTACACAAGAGACCTACACAAGAGACCTACACAAGACACCTACCCAAAACACCTACACAAGAGACCTACACAAGAGACCTACACAAGAGACCTACACAAGAGACCTACACAAGAGACCTACACAAGAGACCTACCCAAAACACCTACACAAGAGACCTACACAAGAGACCTACACAAGAGACCTACCCAAAACACCTACACAAGACACCTACACAAGAGACCTACACAAGAGACCTAAACAAGACACCTACACAAGAGATCTACACAAGAGACCTTCACAAGACACCTACACAAGAGACCTACACAAGAGACCTTCACAAGACACCTACACAAGAGACCTACCCAAAACACCTACACAAGAGACCTACACAAGAGACCTACACAAGACACCTACCCAAAACACCTACACAAGAGACCTACACAAGACACCTACACAAGAGACCTACCCAAAACACCTACACAAGAGACCTTCACAAGACACCTACACAAGAGACCTACACAAGACACCTACACAAGAGACCTACACAAGACACCTACACAAGAGATCTACACAAGAGACCTTCACAAGACACCTACACAAGAGACCTTCACAAGACACCTACACAAGAGACCTTCACAAGACACCTACACAAGAGACCTACACAAGAGACCTAAACAAGACACCTACACAAGAGATCTACACAAGAGACCTTCACAAGACACCTACACAAGAGACCTACACAAGAGACCTTCACAAGACACCTACACAAGAGACCTACCCAAAACACCTACACAAGAGACCTACACAAGAGACCTACACAAGACACCTACCCAAAACACCTACACAAGAGACCTACACAAGAGACCTACACAAGAGACCTACACAAGAGACCTACACAAGAGACCTACACAAGAGACCTACACAAGAGACCTACCCAAAACACCTACACAAGAGACCTACACAAGAGACCTACACAAGAGACCTACCCAAAACACCTACACAAGACACCTACACAAGAGACCTACACAAGAGACCTACACAAGAGACCTACCCAAAACACCTACACAAGAGACCTACACAAGAGACCTACACAAGAGACCTACCCAAAACACCTACACAAGAGACCTACACAAGAGACCTACACAAGAGACCTACCCAAAACACCTACACAAGAGACCTACACAAGAGACCTACACAAGAGACCTACCCAAAACACCTACACAAGAGACCTACACAAGAGACCTACACAAGAGACCTACACAAGACACCTACACAAGAGACCTTCACAAGAGACCTAAACAAGAGACCTACACAAGAGACCTACACAAGAGACCTACACAAGAGACCTACACAAGAGACCTACACAAGACACCTACACAAGACACCTACACAAGAGACCTACACAAGAGACCTACCCAAAACACCTACACAAGAGACCTACCCAAAACACCTACACAAGAGACCTACACAAGAGACCTACACAAGAGACCTACACAAGAGACCTACACAAGAGACCTACACAAGAGACCTACACAAGAGACCTACACAAGAGACCTACACAAGACACCTACACAAGAGACCTACACAAGAGACCTTCACAAGAGACCTACACAAGAGACCTACACAAGAGACCTACACAAGAGACCTTCACAAGAGACCTACACAAGAGACCTACACAAGAGACCTACACAAGACACCTACACAAGAGACCTACACAAGAGACCTACACAAGAGACCTTCACAAGACACCTACACAAGAGACCTACCCAAAAGACCTACGCAAGACACCTACACAAGAGACCTACACAAGAGACCTACCCAAAAGACCTACCCAAGAGACCTACACAAGACACCTACACAAGAGACCTACACAAGAGACCTACCCAAGAGACCCACACAAGACACCTACACAAGAGACCGTCACAAGAGACCTACACAAGACACCTACCCAAGACACCTACCCAAGAGACATACCCAAGACACCTTCACAAGACACCTACACAAGAGACCTTCACAAGACACCTACCCAAGAGACCTACACAAGAGACCTTCACAAGACACCTACCCAAGAGACCTTCACAAGACACCTACACAAGACACCTACCCAAAAGACCTACACAAGAGTCCTACACAAGAGACCTACACAAGACACCTACACAAGACACCTACACAAGAGACCTTCACAAGACACCTACCCAAGAGACCTACACAAGAGACCTACACAAGAGACCTTCACAAGACACCTACACAAGAGACCTACACAAGACACCTACACAAGAGACCTACACAAGACACCTACACAAGAGATCTACACAAGAGACCTTCACAAGACACCTACACAAGAGACCTACACAAGAGACCTACACAAGAGACCTACACAAGAGACCTTCACAAGACACCTACACAAGAGACCTACACAAGACACCTACACAAGAGACCTACACAAGAGACCTTCACAAGACACCTACACAAGAGACCTACACAAGACACCTACACAAGAGACCTACACAAGAGACCTTCACAAGACACCTACACAAGAGACCTACACAAGACACCTACACAAGAGACCTACACAAGACACCTACACAAGAGATCTACACAAGAGACCTTCACAAGACACCTACACAAGAGACCTTCACAAGACACCTACACAAGAGACCTTCACAAGACACCTACACAAGAGACCTACACAAGAGACCTAAACAAGACACCTACACAAGAGATCTACACAAGAGACCTTCACAAGACACCTACACAAGAGACCTACACAAGAGACCTTCACAAGACACCTACACAAGAGACCTACCCAAAACACCTACACAAGAGACCTACACAAGAGACCTACACAAGACACCTACCCAAAACACCTACACAAGAGACCTACACAAGACACCTACACAAGAGACCTACCCAAAACACCTACACAAGAGACCTTCACAAGACACCTACACAAGAGACCTACACAAGACACCTACACAAGAGACCTACACAAGACACCTACACAAGAGATCTACACAAGAGACCTTCACAAGACACCTACACAAGAGACCTTCACAAGACACCTACACAAGAGACCTTCACAAGACACCTACACAAGAGACCTACACAAGAGACCTAAACAAGACACCTACACAAGAGATCTACACAAGAGACCTTCACAAGACACCTACACAAGAGACCTACACAAGAGACCTTCACAAGACACCTACACAAGAGACCTACCCAAAACACCTACACAAGAGACCTACACAAGAGACCTACACAAGACACCTACCCAAAACACCTACACAAGAGACCTACACAAGAGACCTACACAAGAGACCTACACAAGAGACCTACACAAGAGACCTACACAAGAGACCTACCCAAAACACCTACACAAGAGACCTACACAAGAGACCTACACAAGAGACCTACCCAAAACACCTACACAAGACACCTACACAAGAGACCTACACAAGAGACCTAAACAAGACACCTACACAAGAGATCTACACAAGAGACCTTCACAAGACACCTACACAAGAGACCTACACAAGAGACCTTCACAAGACACCTACACAAGAGGCCTACCCAAAACACCTACACAAGAGACCTACACAAGAGACCTACACAAGACACCTACCCAAAACACCTACACAAGAGACCTACACAAGACACCTACACAAGAGACCTACCCAAAACACCTACACAAGAGACCTTCACAAGACACCTACACAAGAGACCTACACAAGACACCTACACAAGAGACCTACACAAGACACCTACACAAGAGATCTACACAAGAGACCTTCACAAGACACCTACACAAGAGACCTTCACAAGACACCTACACAAGAGACCTTCACAAGACACCTACACAAGAGACCTACACAAGAGACCTAAACAAGACACCTACACAAGAGATCTACACAAGAGACCTTCACAAGACACCTACACAAGAGACCTACACAAGAGACCTTCACAAGACACCTACACAAGAGACCTACCCAAAACACCTACACAAGAGACCTACACAAGAGACCTACACAAGACACCTACCCAAAACACCTACACAAGAGACCTACACAAGAGACCTACACAAGAGACCTACACAAGAGACCTACACAAGAGACCTACACAAGAGACCTACCCAAAACACCTACACAAGAGACCTACACAAGAGACCTACACAAGAGACCTACCCAAAACACCTACACAAGACACCTACACAAGAGACCTACACAAGAGACCTACACAAGAGACCTACCCAAAACACCTACACAAGAGACCTACACAAGAGACCTACACAAGAGACCTACCCAAAACACCTACACAAGAGACCTACACAAGAGACCTACACAAGAGACCTACCCAAAACACCTACACAAGAGACCTACACAAGAGACCTACACAAGAGACCTACCCAAAACACCTACACAAGAGACCTACACAAGAGACCTACACAAGAGACCTACACAAGACACCTACACAAGAGACCTTCACAAGAGACCTAAACAAGAGACCTACACAAGAGACCTACACAAGAGACCTACACAAGAGACCTACACAAGACACCTACACAAGACACCTACACAAGACACCTACACAAGAGACCTACACAAGAGACCTACCCAAAACACCTACACAAGAGACCTACCCAAAACACCTACACAAGAGACCTACACAAGAGACCTACACAAGAGACCTACACAAGAGACCTACACAAGAGACCTACACAAGAGACCTACACAAGAGACCTACACAAGAGACCTACACAAGACACCTACACAAGAGACCTACACAAGAGACCTTCACAAGAGACCTACACAAGAGACCTACACAAGAGACCTACACAAGAGACCTTCACAAGAGACCTACACAAGAGACCTACACAAGAGACCTACACAAGACACCTACACAAGAGACCTACACAAGAGACCTACACAAGAGACCTTCACAAGACACCTACACAAGAGACCTACCCAAAAGACCTACGCAAGACACCTACACAAGAGACCTACACAAGAGACCTACCCAAAAGACCTACACAAGACACCTACACAAGACACCTACACAAGAGACCTACCCAAAACACCTACACAAGAGACCTACACAAGAGACCTACACAAGACACCTACACAAGACACCTACACAAGAGACCTACACAAGAGACCTACACAAGAGACCTACCCAAAAGACCTACGCAAGACACCTACACAAGAGACCTACACAAGAGACCTACCCAAAAGACCTACACAAGACACCTACACAAGACACCTACACAAGACACCTACACAAGAGACCTACACAAGACACCTACACAAGAGACCTACACAAGAGACCTACACAAGACACCTACACAAGAGACCTACATAAGACACCTACACAAGAGACCTACACAAGACACCTACACAAGAGACCTACACAAGACACCTACACAAGAGACCTACACAAGACACCTACACAAGACACCTACACAAGACACCTACACAAGAGACCTACACAAGACACCTACACAAGAGACCTTCACAAGACACCTACACAAGAGACCTACACAAGACACCTACACAAGACACCTACACAAGAGACCTACACAAGAGACCTACCCAAAAGACCTACACAAGACACCTACACAAGAGACCTACACAAGAGACCTACCCAAAAGACCTACACAAGACACCTACACAAGAGACCTACACAAGACACCTACACAAGAGACCTACCCAAAAGACCTACCCAAAAGACCTACACAAGACACCTACACAAGAGACCTACACAAGAGACCTACCCAAAAGACCTACACAAGACACCTACACAAGAGACCTACACAAGACACCTACACAAGAGACCTACACAAGAGACCTACACAAGACACCTACACAAGACACCTACACAAGACACCTACACAAGAGACCTACACAAGACACCTACACAAGAGACCTACACAAGAGACCTACACAAGACACCTACACAAGAGACCTACACAAGAGACCTACACAAGACACCTACACAAGACACCTACACAAGAGACCTACACAAGACACCTACACAAGAGACCTACACAAGAGACCTACACAAGAGACCTACACAAGACACCTACACAAGAGACCTACACAAGAGACCTACACAAGACACCTACACAAGACACCTTCACAAGACACCTACACAAGAGACCTACACAAGACACCTACACAAGAGACCTTCACAAGAGAACTACACAAGAGACCTACCCAAGAGACCTACACAAGACACCTACACAAGACACCTACACAAGACACCTACACAAGAGACCTACACAAGAGACCTACCCAAGAGACCTATCCAAGAGACCTACACAAGACACCTACACAAGAGACCTTCACAAGAGACCTACACAAGAGACCTTCACAAGACACCTACCCAAGAGACCTACCCAAGAGACCTACACAAGACACCTACACAAGAGACCTACACAAGAGACCTACCCAAGAGACCCACACAAGACACCTACACAAGAGACCGTCACAAGAGACCTACACAAGACACCTACCCAAGACACCTACCCAAGAGACATACCCAAGACACCTTCACAAGACACCTACACAAGAGACCTTCACAAGACACCTACCCAAGAGACCTACACAAGAGACCTTCACAAGACACCTACCCAAGAGACCTTCACAAGACACCTACACAAGACACCTACCCAAAAGACCTACACAAGAGACCTACACAAGAGACCTACACAAGACACCTACACAAGACACCTACACAAGAGACCTTCACAAGACACCTACCCAAGAGACCTACACAAGAGACCTACACAAGAGACCTTCACAAGACACCTACACAAGAGACCTACACAAGACACCTACACAAGAGACCTACACAAGACACCTACACAAGAGATCTACACAAGAGACCTTCACAAGACACCTACACAAGAGACCTACACAAGAGACCTACACAAGAGACCTACACAAGAGACCTTCACAAGACACCTACACAAGAGACCTACACAAGACACCTACACAAGAGACCTACACAAGAGACCTTCACAAGACACCTACACAAGAGACCTACACAAGACACCTACACAAGAGACCT
>NC_091754.1:64546067-64563567 GCF_043380555.1 Nothobranchius furzeri
TGTAGTTCCAGTCTTTCGGCTTTTTCTTGTGCGTTTTCGCATTAATACGTTTATACAAAGACATCCTACACACATCACACACCTACTACAAACGTCCGACACACATCACACACCTACTACAAACGCCCTACACACATCACACACCTACTACAAACGTCCGACACACACCACACACCTACTACAAACGTCCGACACACATCACACACCTACTACAAACATCCTACACACATCACACACCTACTACAAACATCGGACACACATCACACACCTACTACAAACGTCATACACACATCACACACCTACTACAAACGTCCTACACACATCACACACCTACTACAAACGTCATACACACATCACACACCTACTACAAACGTCCTACACACATCACACACCTACTACAAACGTCCGACACACATCACACACCTACTACAAACATCCTACACACATCACACACCTACTACAAACGTCTGACACACATCACACACCTACTACAAACGTCATACACACATCACACACCTACTACAAACGTCCTACACACATCACACACCTACTACAAACGTCCGACACACATCACACACCTACTACAAACGTCTGACACACATCACACACCTACTACAAACGTCATACACACATCACACACCTACTACAAACGTCATACACACATCACACACCTACTACAAATGTCCTACACACGTCACACACCTACTACAAACGTCTGACACACGTCACACACCTACTACAAACGTCATACACACATCACACACCTACTACAAACGTCGGACACACATCACACACCTACTACAAACGTCCGACACACATCACACACCTACTACAAACGTCCGACACACATCACACACCTACTACAAACATCCTACACACATCACACACCTACTACAAACACCCGACACACATCACACACCTACTACAAACGTCATACACACATCACACACCTACTACAAACACCCGACACACATCACACACCTACTACAAACGTCCTACACACATCACACACCTACTACAAACGTCCTACACACATCACACACCTACTACAAACGTCCGACACACATCACACACCTACTACAAATGTCCTACACACGTCACACACCTACTACAAATGTCCTACACACATCACACACCTACTACAAATGTCCTACACACATCACACACCTACTACAAACGTCCGACACACATCACACACCTACTACAAACGTCCGACACACATCACACACCTACTACAAACGTCCTACATACATCACACACCTACTACAAACGTCCTACACACATCACGCACCTACTACAAATGTCTGACACACTCACACACCTACTACAAACGTTTTGATGAATCACAGACTCGCCAAATGGTACATCCTCCCGCCTCGAAGCAGTTGACGCCATTACAGTGCCAGGAGATGTTTAAGTTTCACTTTCAGTTTCCTCACGTATAAATTCATGCAATATTCATTATTGTTGTTATTATTATTAGTGAGAGAAAAGGAAAAGTTTATACTACTGAAAAATTAGCTACAAATAATCAACAAATATTAAGTTAGACTCCTGCTGATTATTATTATTATTTATCTTTTCATTTTTGTTACAGTTTATATAAACGAGTGTATCTCAAACTAATTTATGGAAGCACTTCAAATAAATTTGTTGATGTTTGAAAGGATTGTGTGCAAATGTTTTCTATTGACAATTCTGAGGGATACACGTGTGGAATCTCTGTATCCTGAAAAGTATGTGTGAAAACAAGAACGACTGTTCATTTCTGTATGGATAATTGCACTTTTTAGTAAAACATTTTGCTGCTATGAACATTTTACATTTATAGTATTAATATTTAGAATGTAAGGGTTGTATTGACGTGTAGCAAGTTGAAATACTCCCAAAAATGGCACCACAGCATGTAAAAATGTAAATATAGTTCTGGCGAACTTGTTCTATGGCAGGCCTGAAAGGGTTAAGGAACTCTGGGTGGAGCTCATCCACTCCAGCACCTTGCAACCAAGGAGCTTTTTGACCATCTCAGTGACCTCAGCACCAGGGATTGGAGAGCCCAACCCAAAGTACCCGGACTCTGCGTCCTCTTTGGAAGATGTGCAGTGATATTGAGGAGGTCTTCAAAGTACTCCGCCCATCTATCCACAACATCCTGAGCAGAGGTCAGCAGCACACTGTCCCCACTATAAACAGTGTTGGTAGCACACTGCTTTCACCTCTGGATGGTGGAGCAGAATCTCCTCAAAGTCAAACGGAAGTCTTTCTCCATGGTTTAAGTGAACTCCTCCCATGCCCATGTTTTTGCCTCTGTGACCATGCCGGTACGCATCAACTGCCTCTGGAGCTCCACAGGCCAAAAAGACCTGGTAGGAGCGTTGAGGGCTGGTATCCAGCACTTTTCAGTGGTTTCTCTGGTCCAGCACATTTGATTCAGTGGTTGAACCAATGACGCAGCAACTTATCAGGCTCTGCAGAAGCCTGCCAACACTACATGAGGGTAAACGAAGATCAAGACTGTTGGAAAACTATTTCAGGTGACAACTTTTTGAAGGTCATCAAGGGAATGCCAAGAATGTGCAAAGCAGTAACCAGAGCAAAGGGTGGCTATTTTGAAGAAATTAGAATATAAAACATGTTTTCAGTTATTTCACCTTTTTTGGTTAAGTATGTAATTCCACGTGTGTTCGTTTATAGTTGTGATGCCTTCAGTGAGAATCTACCAATGTAAACGGTCATGAAAATAAAGAAAACAAATTGAATGAGACAGGTATGAGTACAGTACTGAATCAATAATCTGTCCAAGAGGGTGTATGTACAGTAGAAACAAAGAGTGGACCCAAAACAGAGCCTTGGGGTACCCCACAGAACAGATCAGTAGAATGTGACATGATGTGGTTTCTACAGATGCTGTAACTTCTGTTAGAAAGGTACGATCTAAACCTGTCTAAACGTTCCACACAGTTACAGAGATCCCAGCTGAGGCATGAAGTCGGTTAATGAAGGTGCTGTGATCGACAGGGTCAAAAGCTGCAGAAAGATCCAACAGTACTAACACTGTAAACTCCCTGCTGTCTGCAGCCACCATGATGTCACTGGAAACTTTAAGCACGGCTGTTTCTGTTGAACGCTTTTATGAAAACCAGTTTGGAATTTGTCAAAACTGTTCCAGAAAAGTAATAAGTTGGTCTGTCATATTTTAGAGATTAAGAGTAATTTAGATCTGGGTCTGTAATTTTTAGGCTGAGATCAGTCCAAACTTGTTTTTTTCAGGATGGGTTCAACAAGTGCATGTTTGAAAACAGACGGTGCACAGCCACATTTAGAGATGCATGAATCAAATCTACATCTCATGGGCCAAGTTGGTCAAACATCCTAACGAACAAGGTCATGGGAATGATATCAACATGGCAACACCTATTCAATTTTCTCTGATCTGGTTGGTCAAAGTTTATAAACAAACACTTGTTAACAGTGAACTCACTTCCTGGGTTCTGCCAGAGCTCAGAGGTCAGCAACAGCTCCTGCTAAAGGACCATCCTGTGGGGAATCAAGCAGATTTTTCAGTGGAATAATTGTAGCGGCTTATAGGACCATCCGTTTTCAATCAATTATTATTTGCTCAATCCACCACCCACTCATCAGATGTGAAACCGTCCAGACGCCACCTGGGGAGTATCTTTTGATCAGCCGTGCGTGTTCTGAGGTAGCCCTAAGACCTCCAGACACATCAGAAGTCCACTCACTCGCTCTGCCAAGAGGGCTTTAGCTGCAGGCTGGATCAGAGAACTTCCACCATACTGGTTCATGTGCTCTTCAATGGCATCTGAGTGGTTGATGTTAATTTGATAACTTGTTAAATTACATCCACCAAACAGCCACATTTATTTAATAAACCCAGACTTCACACCTTTCTGAGTCACTTAGTGAAGCTCTTAAAACACACAAGGTCGTGTTTCATCAGAGTTCATCCATTAACTCATTTCATATCACTTTCAATCACCATTAATAATCATTTGCCTTACATCATCACTGACAATAGAAATGTAGTAATGCATTTATTTTATAAACTATATTTTTCTCTCTGTGTCAAATCATGATAACGTGTTGTTTCCCCGGCGTACCCCAGGGTACCGAGTTTCATCACCAATCAAATATTAAGAGTTCTGCAACACTGATAATCCATATTTTTATGGAATTTTACATTTTATTGAATACCTTTATATTCTATTGACAACCTATTAAAAGTAACTACTTAAAAATGTTACAGTAATAATAATTATTATAGTAATAATTACAATAAATATAATAACAATGCACAGTGGTGTGCCTCCGTGTCTTTATTCTTAATGTAGTCGAGGTAAAAACCTAAACTGTCTTCCATAAACTGACTTAAATGACGATTTTCTAAGTACTTCCTTACAGGAAATGCATCGGTTCTTTCTGATGTGTCAGTATTTGGTGGAGAAGGTCTCAACCTGCAGTGGAAAATGCTGCTGAACAGGACTTGTACCCACTATTTCTTCTCCTCTGCTATGAAGACTCTCATCCTGGCTCTGATGTGTGGTACTTGTCAATCATAACCACCAGACCCACGTTTGACACTTAGTGGTTTTGGCATGGTTGACTGGAAGGCCAGCTGGACACCAGAGGTGACTGGGGGAGGTCCTGTGAGTAATCTTTGCTTTAGTCATCGACGTCCGCGTGCGGTCTCCCTGGTGAACACGAATGCCACGCTTGCCCTGGAGGTCCACATTAAGGAGCCTCTACATACAGCTATGATCTGAACGTGCTCTTGTGCCATTTCTGAAAGAAGGAATATGACTTTAATTAAATCATCACACACTTCCTTACATAATTTAGAGGTAAAGCATGGAGTATTTATTACAAGTATGATTTGTAGAGGGAATGTGATGAATACTAACGAACTATTTCTAAGTGAAAACACTCTTAAATGAAGTGTAAATACTCGCTGTTTGAATGTGTTGTGTAGACACATTACTTCGTTACCAGAATTGCTCCTTCTGGGAATGAAAAACCATTTAGCTTAAACATTCCTCTGCATGACATCCCAGATGCTGCGCTAAACTCAGCCCCAGCAGATGCATAGCTCCCTGGTACTAAGGTGCTGTTGGCGACATATTCATTATAATCTGGTTCAAGCTGCAGGACAGTAAGGTTGTTCGGGATGCTTTTATAAGACAGCAGCTTGATAAAAAAAGGACAGCTCATTTTAAAGCGTAGTTTATGCCACCATGTTTTGTTTGAGAAATAAAAAGGAACTAAACATGTCTGAGGCTCTGACGGCGCCGCTTATGCACAGCAATCAACACGGAGGGGAGAGGTTGTTTATATCATTTGGTGCATGAGCGGGAGTCAGTAGTGTATGGTATTAAAACACAGGAAACACAGCGATTCCTTATAATGTTGGCAAGAAAAACAGGCAGGAATGTGCAGGATTCATCATACAAACCCCACAGATGGAGACTCTGAATGTGCAGCTGTAGGACGTCTGAGAAGATCACACCAAAACAAAATCATCATCACTAATATGTCGCCAGAATGTATGAAGCAAACAGCTCTTTCTGAATCGGTAATGTTTGCACAGGCACACATTCAGAATCCCTCCAAGCCACAACAATTAGAGCCAAGGCTCCACATAAAACCCAGCCCTGTGATAATAGTCTGGTTCTTAAATATTTATGGGCCAGTGCCCACAAACCCCAGCTCTTCTTTACCATTTGTCAGCAGAAATGATTTAGCCTCTGTAAGACAGCTATGTGGAAACATGCATTCAAGAAACTGACCGGGCGCTGCTCATGATGGGTTATTCCACTTGATCTTCTGCTGCCATCAGTTTGAATAAGGTTGTTAAATGTTTTATTTGTAGTTTTAAACGTAGGAGTGCAGAACTAAAGTGAGCCGGGGAGTCAGCACATGGACACCTCACATGCTATTACAGCTGAAAGAAGCATACATATAGAAGAGACCTACAATGTTGGCACACCAGAGACTTTTCTGACCTTTATGATAAAATGTGCATTTATCAAACAATAAGACTCTGACCAGTCTGTTAATATTGACTGTGTGCATATTTGTTTGTTATGGCCCGATGCATTAAGCTGCTCATTAGACATCTACTCTATCAATATGCAACAGTGGGTTGAATGAACTAATCCTAATCTCAGTTAGGACATATTTACTGCCACAGGGAAACATCTTAGCTAGATCTTTGTCCTATCAACATCCTGAACTGATCCTTCTGAGGTACCCTGCAAGTGACCTTGACCACCTGAAGCTCACTGCTACTGTAAACATACAGCGTCTCAGATAAGATTCCCAACACACCGAAAGAGCTGCAAGGAAACGTTATTATCTTAAAATCCACGTCATTAACCCTGAGTCAGATCGACGGCGTCGCTGAGAGATGAGTCAGATCGACGGCGTCGCTGAGAGATGAGTCAGATCGACGGCGTCGCTGAGAGATGAGTCAGATCGACGGCGTCGCTGAGAGATGAGTCAGATCGACGGCGTCGCTGAGAGATGAGTCAGACACAGAACACGTTCAGTGCCCTCTCCTTGTACCGAGCCATGCATCTGCCACCGCAAGTTCCCCTGTCACCATCATTCGTTTATTCCAGTGTGAACCAAGGCCTTGGGATTTGTGTGTGTGTGTGTGTGTGTGTGTGTGTGTGTGTGTGTGTGTGTGTGTGTGTGTGTGTGTGTGTGTGTGTGTGTGTGTGTGTGTGTGTGTGTGTGTGTGTGTGTGTGTGTGTGTGTGTGTGTGTGTGTGTGTGTGTGTGTGTGTGTGCACTAGAATGGATCAGCTGCCATCCATTATGACTAAGTCAACTATAAATTACCACACCAGCATCCACACTTCACCAATTGCCACATGATTACATTTCACAGACACCTTGCATGTTGACCTCCAAGAGGAGCGTGGTGCTATAAATAATGATAACACATTATTATCCCTTCATTCCATTCTCCAGAACCTTCTTTACATGATGTGTGTGGACGTCCCCAACCCTCACCCCTGGTGGTACATGCTGCTGCTTTGTCCTGACGGTGTGGCACGTTGGAGGTTTGCTAAACACCCACAAGGTTAGTAAAAGTTCATAGAACACAGAATTACAGCGTATGCTGTCGGTGCCACTGGTCCCTCCAAGCAGCACCGGCCGTGAGGGCGGGTGAACTGTGGAGCAAACACAACTCGTAACCACTGAGCTGGTGTCGTCTCCATGAAACGGTTCAGAATCAGCTTTCACTTTTAGTTCAGACGTTTTCACTTGTAACATCACAAGGAACTGCCTCCCAAAGGCTACAGCTCATGAAACATGCTCAGTAAATAAAAGTGTGACTAAGGTCTGTTTTTAATGAATGTAAGCAACAAGCCCTGAAAACTGCGTTCTGTGAAAATTCATCTGCAAGCATTTAAGAACGGCTTCTCTTTCATTAAGAAACAACGCTATTACAGCTAACATGTAGCCTGAACGTGGTTTGAACTTAATGTTAAAGGAAATGCTCCAAAAGAGAAAATCAGTCAAGGAGTGTGTCAACAGGATCTCTAGCATGGATGATATGTATTCTCCAATTCAGTCATGAACCATAAGTGGCTGTCGTTGTGGAGGTGAGACAGAGGGCAGGATGCAGGAAGGGGGCATCGTTAATGTCTTCCCACCTCCGTATCTGTCGCCATCTATGAGACCCCGACAACCTTGGCAGGTTAGAGAGAAGCTCAGCGCCTCAGTGCAGCTGGGACACGTTGGGAAGATGCAGAGTCCTGAGCAGGATTACTGTTTTAATCCCTCTCCCAACTGCTCTTGTTACGTTTCTGACCATCATCGCCCGCTCTTGCAGTCTGTCTTCTTTATTCCAACCCACTGCAGCAATATCTGCATCCAATCCCACCAGCATCCACACATGTTATTAATACAACATTTGAAAATTGCTCATAATCCAATACATTAGGTGCACTTGAGTGTTTCATTTCAGAAGAACATGCTTTTCATATCATGGATGTTTCTCTAGTTTAGTGTTACTCACCGCTAACCTCCGTTGCTCTCTCTGTCCCACTGACAGTCTAACACCTCGGTCTAATGTAAGCTGCCAGCTCCTGCCCACAGTAGTCTTAAAAGCACTGGTACCCACAGGATCTGTGTTGGGTCACGTCAGACTCAGTCCCAGTCCCGATGTTATCACCCTCAGTTGAACTCTCCATCCTACCAACAATCCTGGGACAAGCATCTATTTTTAGCCTTCTTACAGGCAGTCTTACAAATGCCCACCTGCATGGCATTTACTCCCATGGGCCCTGCAAGATTCCAGTCCCACTGCAGCGCACCGAAGAGCCTTCGGAAGGGTTGTGTCTTGACATCCAGAGTTGTAAATCCTCAACCCAACCTTAGGATGTATTTGCAGAAACAGAAAGGCGAAAGTGGAGGTTTAAGTGTTTGTCTATGTATCCCTCTTGGGGTTAAAGCTACTGTGTGTAAAATAAAGTAAGATGACATGCTGTGGTGAACTTTGGCTACGACAGTCACTCTCCTGCTCCTGTTTTGAGAATTTCATGGCAGAAGATTCTAGATAAAAAGCAAAATGAGTCACACACAGAAGTTGATGAATACATTTTCATAGCTTGTGCTAGCCCTCTTGGATGTTTTACGTCAGTGAGCACTTACTACACGTATTACAGGAATATGCCTCTGACATAGAGGAAGTGTTGCTGTTAGCTTGTTGTTATTGCACTGAACAACTCATGAAAGGAAGTAATGGGGGTGGAGTGTGTCCTCATCTACCTGCAGCACTGGCTGCTGGCTCACCTCAAGATGCCAAAAAGCTGTGCTAGGGTCATGATCTTAGACTTCCCAGGTGCCTCCAACACCATCCAGGCATGACTACTGCAGCAGAAGATGTGCAGGATTCAACAGGACGAGTCTGGCAGGCCAGGCTGTGTATTTGATGTAGTATCTTCCTGGAACCCCCCACTATCAGCCATTCACCCATTCACACCCTGGTGGTGATGAACTACATTGCAGCCACAGCTGCCTTGAAGCGCACTGACAGAGGCAAGTCTGCTGTACACAGGCGCCACCAGCAGGCAAGGTGGATAAAGTCCTTGCCCAAGGACACAACGACAGTGTGAGCGGGGCTCGGACCTGCAACCATCTGATTACGATATATGAACCTTTAGCTGAATATGAGTAAAACTGAATAGCCACAAACGTGCAGGCTAGTCAGTAAGCTGTGAAACGTGTTGCAACAGGTTCTTGAGTTGTAGACGAATGTCCCAAAAAGGGTCGGTTTCATTCAAATGCACCCCGAGGTTGATGATGCCATCCTGGGTTATTCTGAACAACTAACACAGACATGGACTAAGTATGTGGTACCCATCAGACAATGAATGAAAAACCTACAATGGTCACAGAAATAACTCGAATCTGACTAAACTAATCATAAATAAAAATTCTGATATTTAACCAATGAAGGTCAGACATCAATTTTCACGCATGCTTCCAGGGAATTATTAAAATAATAAACCCATGGAGCAGACTGGAAGCATGTCTTATGGACAGATGAGACCAAACGGGACTTTTTGGCAAGGCACATCAGCTCTGTCTTCACAGATAGAAAAATGAAGCATGTGAAGACAAGTACACTGTCCCTACTGTGAAACACAGAGGAGGCGCTGTCATGTTCTGGGGCTGCTTTGCTGCATCTGGAACAGGGTGTCTGGAATCTGAGCAGGGCACGGTGAAATCTCAGGACTATCAAGGGATTCTAGAGAGACGTGTGCTGGCAAGTGTCAGAGAGCTTGGTCTCAACTGCAGGTCATGGGGCTTGCAATAGCACAAAGACCCAAAGCAGCTAACAGCACCCAAGAATGGCTGAGAGGAAAACACTGGACTACTCTAAAGTGGTCTTCTATGAGACCTGACCTCAACCCCATTGGGCATCTTTGGAAGGAGCTGAAACAAGCCACCTGGAAAAGGTTCCCTTCAAACCTGAGACAGCATTTTGCTAATAAGGAGTGGGCCAAAATACCTGCTGCAGGTTTCATTGACAGTACAGGAATTGTTTGATTGCAGCGATCGCCTCAAAGGTTTGTGCAACAAACTGTTAAGTTGGTGGAACCATCATTTTAGTCCAGGCCTGATCCATGAGTTTATTATTTTTAATAATTCTGATGAAGCATGGTTGAGAAGCAATGTCCGACTTTCATTGGTCACACTTTAAAGACTTTTTATTTTTTGTTGCTTTTGTCAGACCCAAGTTATTTCTGTGACCATTGTGGGGTTTTCTTTCATGGACCGAAGAGTAACAACAACATTTCCTCTCCTGTAGCTGTGCTTGAATAACACGCATGTGTGCACATAGACGTCCCTTCAAGATCACGTTCCTGCGCCTAGGTAAACAAAGTAAACAGCACAAAGAATCACGTACACATCCACGTGTCCATCTTGGGAAGCAGACTGCAAACTGTTATCTTTACAAACACGATGAACCCAGAGTCTTAAAGCTCTTCCGGCATCCGGAACACCCAATCAGCGTTAATAAAGGAGCATAATGAACTCCTCTCATTAAGTAGATGCTAATCATCTAACAGTCTAGTAATTTGATACAGTTGATTTATGAAGAGTACACCCCCCCCCACCGCTGTGATTATTCTGCAGCCAGAACCAAAACTCCTTTAGAGTTAATAATCCAAGCCTGTCAGAGTTTGAAACATGTCAAGCTGTAACGTGCATAATGAGCTGCCGAAGCGATGTGCGGCACCTCAAAATGATGCAAGCTGAAGCTCGAGAGGCAGCAGATCACAGCTGGAGCTGTCAGCATGTGGCACAGACAAGGTGACCAACAGCTGATTGTTGAAAACATGAATATATAAATGCACACAC
Organism: Nothobranchius furzeri; assembly: GCF_043380555.1. Taxonomy (NCBI): domain Eukaryota; kingdom Metazoa; phylum Chordata; class Actinopteri; order Cyprinodontiformes; family Nothobranchiidae; genus Nothobranchius; species Nothobranchius furzeri. The sequence goes on from NC_091754.1 coordinate 64,556,966, forward strand.
AGACAGGTGTTATTTACTCGGAGTATTCGGTCTACCAGTTTCCGACACGGAAACACAACATTCTGCAGACGAGCAAAGCGCAGCGATCGGTAAGCCAAGCTAGGGAAATAACGTTCTTGATGATTCCTGTTGCTTGGCTCTCACAGGTCTGACAGCAGACAAACATTTATATGTGTGCTGGAGCTGCCTACACAGGTCATACTATACGTGTCATTAAGTGCACACACGAAAGCAGTCAAGGATACTGTTTATGCCTCTTCCTACATCTGCACCATGGTGCATAACTGTGTTGTACACACACCATCAGTGTGCTGCTTAGGGTTAGGGTTACGGTTAGGGTTGTTGCTAAGATTTAAATGTCAAAACACAAATGACAAAGACACTTACACTGCCCATGCTGTACATTTCCAACACGTTCTAGTAAGTTAACCCACTCGCGCAGGCAAAACTCTGTTTCCTGTTGCATCGTTCCTCTCAAACACAGTTAATGGGACATTCAGAATGAGAAACTGGGTTAGGATGGGGCGAGGGAAAGGTGTAATCACTAGAGGTTGCGCTGAAATGTCGGGGAAATGTCCGTTTCACCACGGGCGTCAGAATGCGACGCTCTGGCCCCGACGCGTCGGAAACAAACGCTCGGTCACCGTCCGTCAGATTCAGCCGTTTCAGGTGTGTGTGTGTGTGTGTGTGTGTGTGTGTGTGTGTGTGTGTGTGTGTTTAATTGCAAAATATGTCACAAACCACCAAAACCGTTAGTGAAACTCAGGAAGTAAACATTTTGAGTGAGTCTTTGTTAAAATGCCCACCACAGCTAACAGGCATCAAAAAGGGTTAACTGTGATAACAATCATGAAACACCTGATCCACTCATGCCACGTTTTTAATGGTTGGATCATATTCCATCCATCAAACTGCTTCACTGACCGCTCTTACTCCCTCAGCACACAACACTCTGTGTGCACGGGTTGTTGTTCTGGGCTCAGAGCAGCCCAGCAGGAAGTGAAGCCTGAGCCTACCTGGTGTAACAGATGGACTGTTCAGTTAGTTCTGTAGAAGTTAAAAAGGCTGAACTGGTAAATCAACCACTGACTCAGATGTGTTGAAGCAGAGACAACAGCCATCATGGTTGCTAGGTGAACTGGAGTTAGTCAGCACTGAGTAAAAACACACACACACTGGAGCTCGGTGTAGACAAAGGGCCTCAACTCCCGGTGAAGCGCACATCAATGTCCGGATCAAGAGAATGTTTAAAAGGCAAACAGATGCAGAGATCAGAGATGTCTTCAAAGGCAGTTATAAAAGATCGTGGTGGTTATTCCTCCAGCAGTCGGCTGTAGTCCCAAAACACAGAAAGGTTCATGCAGGCCATCCCGACCATTCCCAGACAATAGGTTCTTACTGGACATTTTTCTGTTTGATGGTTTTTTGTCAGACGCTGAAGCAGGAAGTTCCTGCAGGCAAAAGGCCAAAAACTCGGGAGCAACCAGTGACTCCGCCACCCAAGCCAATCAGCGACCAGGGTCCAATCCAATCCAACACATTCTCACACCCAAAGTGTCAAAATGTGACGATTAGGGTGTCCCAGCGCGTTCTCTCCCAACACGCAGGGACACGTGCCACCGCGGGCATCAGTATCCGACGCCCGCGGTGGCACGGACATTATTCCTCGAACCTCTAGCGATCCACACTTCCCCTCACCCCCATCCTAACCTTAACTCAGTAATTTCCAATTAAGCTTTGCATGTGCAACCTAGTTAAGGTTAGTCCCTCTGACTACAGCAGAAGGGTGAAGTGTCATGCTCAAGGACACATCGGGTTCCAACCCTCAACCCAGCAGAGACAGGGCAAACTCCTAACCCTAGCCTATCTCACCGTTGCCCCAGCTTAACCAAACTGACGTCTTTCACATATCGTTCCAAAATAAATATTTTTCATGCAAAAACTGGTGACTACTTATGTCATCGCCGTCCTCGAGGGGCGGGGCTTAAAACACACTGATGGCCACAATACCGAGTTCATTTTATATTAGCTTCAACTTCCACCTTACATTTGAAATTGTACTTTCTAGTTAATGGTCGGTACTTTTCAAAAGAATATGTCCGCCTTACTTCAAAAGGTTCAATTAGATAAATGAATACATGAAAACAGCAGGATTGTGACTGCTGAGGCTGTAGCTCCAAAAGGACTTTAGCTAGGCCATTATATGGATGAGGCTTACTGTGAATTATGGTAATTATCCATGTAAAAGAGGCACTGTTCAATCATTTCATTTGCATATGATGAATTGTGCAGAAAGCCTTAGGGTTGTTGACTTTTCCACAGTTTTCACACACATCCGTTTTCATCAGTGGTGATGGGAATGCTTTTGGGAATAGTGTCTGAAATGTGAGGGAATTCAAAGAAACACACAGAACCATCCCCTCCAGACTGACATCACGACACAGTTTCACTATGACTTCAACGCGTTTTACTGCCTTTGAATACAAGATGATTCACATCACGAAAACCCAGAAATGTTCATTTTAGCATTCTGGATGGAAATGGTACTTTCCAGGAGTTTCTTTTAAACCTTTACCACAGAGACAGTGAACAGTCAGGTGTCACACTCAGGACTGAGCTGAAAACCAGAGCAACAGCTTTTCAGAGCAAACAGAGGCACCTGCCGGGGGAAAGCTGGCGACCATCCCAACGAGCTGCAAATCTCTGGAGCGCTGATGCCAGCCAGTGGCAGGGACATCCCATCACCATGGAGACTAGGACCTGACTGGGAGCTGAGCAACATCCTCACCACACACACACACACACACACGCACACACACACACACACGCACACGCGCACGCGCACGCGCACGCACGCGCGCGCACGCACGCGCACGCACACACGCACACACACACACACACACAGACACACACTCACGCACACACACACACACGCACGCACGCACGCACGCACGCACGCACGCACGCACGCACACACACACACACACACACACACACACACACACACACACACACACAAGCTAAAATCCTCCTACCTTTTACGGCACATGCTTTATTTTGTGGGGATCATGAACTCGCTGCCAGAAGCTGCCGAGCTCCTGCAGCCAAACGTTTCTGCACGTCTAGTCATCCACCGCTAAGGCTATCAGGCTAAAGTTGAGTGCTCCTCCTACATCCCAACAACACACCCTGGCAAACCAAGGGAGGATGTGGCAGGACACTGACAACAACGTGATCTAACAAAGACGAGATTGGGAGTGTGTCTGCCAAGTGTAGTGAGGTTTGGGAGTTTGAAATGAAATGGCTAAATCATACTACTGTTGTTTGTTAGACGTCAGCGAGGAAGCAGTTACCAATGAAATCAGAGCATCACAGGCGGTGCTGTGGCAGTCTGGGTTAGACCCAGCACAGTGCTGTAAGATGTGGGTCTAGTCCAGGGCTCTGAGCTCTGGGCTGCTCTGCATGTTGATGCTGCATTGTGCCTTTCCAGCTGCTGCTCTGTTGGCCTAAAACATAAAACTAACGACAATTACACACTTTGACATGAATAAGTAATAATAGCAACTGGAAGTACTTCAAAATTAAACTCAAGAGTATGTCAACTTATTTTTTGTTTTATATTAAATATCCTCAAAACCTCAGATTCAGGAGGAGCTACGTGGTTCTGGTCCTGGCCGTGGAACACTGGACCAGCTCCATACCCTTAGGGGGATCCTGGAGGGTGCGTGGGAATTTGCCCAACCAGTCTACGTGTGTTTTGTGGATTTGGAGAAGGCGTTTGACCGCGTCCCTCGGGGGGCCCGGTGGGGGGTGCTCCGGGAGTATGGGGTACCAGACCCTCTGATACGGGCTGTTAGGTCCCTGTAGGACCGGTGTCAGAGCTTGGTCCGCATTGCCGGCAGTAAGTCGGGCTCATTCCCAGTGAGAGTTGGACTCCGCCAAGGCTGACCTTTGTCTCCGATTCTGTTCATAACCTTCATGGACAGGATTTCTATGAGCAGCCAAGGTGTGGAGGGCATCCGTTTTGGTGGCCTGAGGATCAGGTCTCTGCTTTTTGCAGATGATGTGGTCCTGTTGGCTTCATCAGAACGTGATCTTCAGCTTTCACTGGAGCGGTTCGCAGCCGAGTGTGAAGCAGCTGGGATGAGAATCAGCTCCTCTAAATCTGAGACCATGGTCTTACATCGGAAATGGGTGGAATGCCTTCTCCGGGTCAGGGATGAGGTCCTGCCTCAAGTGGAGGAGTTTAAGTATCTCGGGGTCTTGGTCTCGGGGAAAATGGAGCGTGAGATCGATAGGTGGATTGGGTGGCAGACCGGTACAGACTTGGTCTCTCGGGTGGCCAGGGAACGCCTTGGGATTCTCCCGGAAGAGCTGACCCAAGTAGCTGGGGAGAGGGAAGTCTGAGCGTCCCGGCTTAGGCTGCTGCCCCTGCGACCAGATTCCGGATAAGCTGCTGAAAATGGATGGATCCTCAAAGCAGCATGATTTTTATTTTACTCAATGAGATTAAAGTTTTAGAATGATGTTGTCATAATTTCTGCTTTTACAACAGTTTGCACATAAAAACATGACGTTTCTGCTGGAAACAAATCACAAGGTCAGCGTTTTACAACAAATACAAATTCAACTCGCAGGTTATAAAGGCACAGTTCAACCTGACGTTCACACACCTTCCAGAGGGCGTACGCACCTTCCAGAGTAAAGGAAACACATCATTTGTAAACGGTTGTATTGGAGCACAAGTGCAATCATGAGTGGTTTACTTTTGTGTTTGTGACGTGCAATAAGTTGTTTTCTGATGAATGAGTTTTTATTCTGATTCAAAATCATTACCCCACACACACACACACACACACACACACACACACACACACACACACACACACACACACACACACAGTCAAACTTCCAGGAAAGTCAGATTTTTTGATCAGTATTGATTCTTCATCACCATCATCACCATCATCACCATCATCACCATCATCACCAGTAACGCCACCATAACCCTGCTGTAGAGGATTTCAATAAATCATGCACACACTGTTCAAACACAATCTGCACATTTCTAATTGCCTCCCCACTGATCTCCATAGCAACAAAGGCTGCGAGCACCACAGCCGAGCTCCCTCCCAGTTCCCTGCTACAATCAGTCATGCCCCCCCCCCAGCTCCAATTTCCCTCATTAACTCCAAATCAGGTACTGAAAAAAGCCAGAAAGGCTTTCATCCACTTTTAATAATACTTAACAATGCTTAAGTAAGAGTGTTGCTTTCCTGTCGGAGCACCGTTGTCGGCCGGCTTCCCTCTCTGTTCGGTTCACCGCTCTGATAGGCGTCAGTTGGGTTCTGGTCGGATTTGAAAAGTTTGGACATTTACGGGGAAACAGCTCCATTTCTCACTTCTCCACACACGTGGGTTAGGTAAACGAAAATGATGTCAACTTTTCTGATCTCGTCGTATCCCATGAGAAAACACTTGAGTGTCAGAGTTTATAAATTCTGCTGAACGATGACGGTGATGGCAGCTATAAGAGGTTTGGTGACTGACTGCGATGGCTGCCGGTGGTTTAAAAACACAGAAAAAGCAGGAAGATGATTAGTGACGAGCTTCTCACTCGTAGTGGAGCAGGAAAGGAATCACATCTTTCTCTTGGTGCCCTTGAGTCTGACTAGCTCAGAATCGTGTTTCTTCTCACCCAGTAAGTAGTCGGTGCAGGAACAACATTTGTTTTTGATACTAAAGCCAAAAGTTTTGGTGTTACAATCAACATAACATGGTGTTACCACGGGAGGGGGTGGGGGGGTGGGGGGGGGGGGGTTTATAGAATAATTGTGAAGTTTGTATTCTTGCCTCGGCCCCCAAAATGCCTTGAAACGGCCCTGGTGGGATGGAGTGTTGAAGGTGTTGTGACTGTATCATATATATGAATATTACTTGCTTATTAATTGCTCAGCAAAGTAAAACAAACGTGTGGTGGGATGAATCCACCTACGTTTTCCTTTTCAAACACTTTGTTTTGTTTCCTTGTTTTTTTTTACTGGACTGTTTTTCTGTCTCTGATCTTCCTGCATCTTCTCTCCATCCTACAGGAGAACAGCCGCCTGCTTTCCCAGTTTTCACCTCATAAGGTACTTTGAACTAAGCAGTTTAAAGGGACCTAGCGACCGCAAAAACATCAGAGTGCCACCAGCTGTACCAGCGAGGTGAAAGCACCAGAGGATTTTGTGCATTAATTACATACTTTTGGGGTGGCGACAGTTTGAGAATTTTACTGTGGCCGCGAGCAAGATGCAGCTCCTGGAGCGTATCAATGATCAGCGCCCTCTCTGCTCTGACGAATCCCAGCAGAGTCCACGAATAACGTCATAAAGGTAGAACCAGGATCTAGTTTTCAAGCTCCCCCTGGGTGTGGCTTCCCGGGGAGCCTGGCTCCCCTTAGCTCCTTTGTAATTCTAACCCTGGTCCTAGTCCAACACAACAGTACTGCTGACTTGCAATGATTTAGGTGAGTACTGCCCCCTATCGCCAGGGAGAATACACGCTGTCACTTTAAGAAAATCCATTCAGCAGTTTTTTAATGACTTAATAACAAAAAGTAC
>NC_091754.1:64575011-64580011 GCF_043380555.1 Nothobranchius furzeri
TGCCAGATTTGATACGTTTCTACGGTGACTGTCAATCATTTAGACATAAAAAGCAGCAGTGTTGCTAGCAGGGTACTGGAGCCCTTTTTCCTACACAACCAACCTGAAAGAATTAATAAATAATAATAATAACAATGAAGCTATTGCTGTACTTTCCAAGCAAATTTCTATACTGTTTGGGTTTCAAGAATCTTTAGATGTGCTGCTAATTCTTTAGAGGTAACAGCAGCATTCTCTGTCAGGAGCAGGAATTGATCCCACAACCCCTGAGCTACTGCTTAGACTGAATGAATTTATTTGTTTTATTAACATTAACCCAACAGTAGAGGTTTAAAACAGCGATTTGTTTCATGCTTTTAAGAGTTAAAGCGACTGAACGTTTCAATCTGTAGTTTTTGACTCAAATTGAGTCACATGGACTCTATGGGGGGACATTATGGCTGCTAACGTTTAACAAGGCAGGAGCTAAGACTCTCATTTACTTAAAGCTGCTGTTTCTCTCAGACTAACACAAGCAAACACAGCCGAGTGGATTCTGGGCAGGATGTTGACTCCAACCCCTGCAACAAGTCAGAAAGCTCGACGGCAGTCACAGAACAAGTGGCTCAAATCACAGCACTATTGTTTGTCCAAAAGCACAATCAGAGCCGTATTGTCAGAAGCCCTGTTGTTCCAACAGGCCCCCGGCTGCCTAACACAATTAAACGCCTCAGGACAGTGAGCTGCAGCCGCTCTGCAGCCATACCAAATGCAACAATGAGACTCCGTCGGAGGTGGACTCAAACACAACAGCACGGTGCGAAGCCACAGACTGGACAGGAACAGCTTACATGGCAAACAGAAGGAAGCGATCTGTATAAATACATGTAAATCTATGTCTACAATGTGCATTTCTGGTACATAGAAGGCAGCATATTAGTGAAAAACACAATACGACAAACTAGAAAGGTTTTCAGCCATCTTGAAACGTGTGTGTGTGAAAATCAACGGCTAACGGTCTAAAACTCGCCTGGGCTTGCCAACAAATGTGTAAACGGTGAAAAACATTTTCCCCACGAGTGCAGTAGGGGGTCTCTTCCCACCTGGAGCATTTCAGACACGAGTCGGCAGAAAAAGCTTCACACACAGCTGGTTCCATAAGGTCATAAAATCACAAGAGATCTGGAAGGTCACACGTGCAACGAGAGAGACGGCAGCATGCACCCAGAAGGTGTGTGGCTTAAACGAAGGAGGCCTCACAGGTAATGATATTTTCTATTTGAGCTAAATCTGCACGAGTCTTTTATTTTGAAAGTTTCTGGATGTTTTACACTGCTTTAGTGTTTGACTTCCTGTCTGCCCTGATCCGAACTGCTGAGCATGATGCATTCTGGGATTTTAAAAAAGACCCTGTGTGTTCATTTAGCTGATCAACCTGACACCCGATCCAGGTGTGCCACTCTGCAGCCGATGGAAACACTCCCACTGACCACAGCGGTGGCTGCTAGCTGTGTGCCACTCATGCTGATGTTATGCAACGAATACAGATCCAGTGGAAAACTGGGATTAGGAAGCTGAAGGAACCAAACCGCCCCAAGTCTGCAGGTATGTCCATGGAAACAACGGGACAGGACGCTGTTCAGACACGGAATCAAAAATACACTGGACAAAAGATGTTTGCGGCCCTGTGGATGAATGGGGTTGTGACTTTGCTGCGTATTTAAATACTGTTTGGTAATTGTTATTGGAAGTGCGACTTTCAAATGTCATCAGCATGAACTCTTGCTCCCAACACCAGCAGTTGACTAATCTGAAAACATAAACACTTCTCTGGTTAATACATGACTGACTGCTGTCGTCTTCAAACGCTCAGAACTCCTGAGCTTTATGCAGCCCACATTCTACACAACACCGTCATTTACTGTAAACAGTGACCTGCAGTCAGTGCTGCAAACGGTCATGCCATCCTGTCATATGTGTGTTTGTAATGATTTGATGGCTCCATTAGAGGTAAATTCAACTAAACGTGACAATAAAGGTGCGTGGTGTTTGACTCTGTGTTTCACCAACAGCCTCCAAGCTGCGTTTGTCCTCACGGTTGATGTTCACCATCAGCTGTATTCACTATTACATGTTTAAAGTCTTGACATGTTGCTGATATTTGAGCATCCCTATAGTTACACGCTGAATCTGATCAGGGAGGAATAATCCCCCCCCACCCCCCACACACCCCCACCCCCGCTATCATACATGCTGTGTACAGGATTTAAACAGAAAACTGATAAGTGTGCTGCCATCAGCTGGGAGGCTGACTTCTTGTTATTCCCAATCAGAGCAAAGGGTTATATTCAGCATTTCCCCTGCCAGGCTGATTACAGCCTGCTTAGAATACACGCACGCACACACACACACACACACACACACACACACACACGCACGCACGCACGCACGCACGCACACACACACACACACACACAAGGGGGGTTATTTGGAGTAAAGCTTGTGTGTCTGCTGAGCATCATAAAATACACGAACTCTTCAGGAGTTGAAGCAGCAGAAACGACACAGCTCTGATGAGATAAACTACTTATAAACACTCCTGTTGGATTTCATTCACCCATAAAGAGATTTGTAGTTATTCACATCAGCAGACCCAAAGAAACACCTTGGTCTTTAAAGCTGTTATAGTAAATTTGGCACACAAGTTAACTTAAGCATTACAACAGCTTCTTAACAATGCAGCCGTACAGGTTTAAATATGTTGTGGAGGTTAACAGTGTTTCTGTTGCATTTGTCTAAAAACCTCAATAACACATTTTGTACAGAAAGCAACTATTGGACAATCCGATTGTCATTCTTGCCAAACGTCGCCGGGTCCTTCATTCATCACACACTCACGTGTTTAGCAACACAACCCAGCACAAACATCAGAGAGGAGAAACAGCCTGCTGCTACCTCTTCAACTTTAGGACAAACTACCAGAGTCCCACTAGACAAAACAACATTTGAAGTCTCGGACAACTAAAAATGTTTGGACCTAGAAAACGGCGACTGGTGTTTAGCGCCATCCTGCGTCCTCTGGCAATGTGTGGACACAGGTCCAGGGAAGATACCCGAGGGAAGGGTTGAGTGTTACGTGACCGTGGTTTATTCAAAAGATTAGTACTGAAGTCCCATCAGCTGCCACACACACTGGTGTGTAGTGAAATTTGTCTTCCACATTCGACCCATCCCTGTGGGCTGCAGCAGTGGCTGTGCTCAGGATCTATGTGGTGGTTTAACCCTCCCATCTAACCGCTTAAAGCTGAGCGTCAAGCAGGGAGGCATTAAAGTCTGACATCACTCGACTGGATTTTGAACCCCGACCTCCCAATCCCAGGGCAGACACACACCACTGGGCCACTGAGCTGGTTAAGAAAGGCTAGCTTGGTTGCTGATTCTCTGTAGCAGCTTTCAGAACTTGATATTATTTCAGCACCAAACTGGTGAAATACAAATGATCAGTAACAACAACATTACAGGATCTCAGATGAGTGTTTGATCAAGAGGAGACGCGGAGAGGACTGAGAGCAGCAGAGCTTTTACAGGTGCTGGCTGGTCATCCACGGGGCGTCACACTAGCGTTAGCCACAAGGCCCTGCGTGCTGCTGTCTCATATCTACGTTCATGTTTAGCATAATTAAGGTGTTAGAATGAAATTCATTTTAGCAAAAGTTCTGTTTAACCACACTTTGTTTGTTGTTGTTATTTGATCACTAATGACTCACGTGCTGCTGTCGTGTTGAGGCTGTGGATTCAAAGGAGATGCTGGAAATGTAAAGATGAAACAGGTCTTCTAGAAACCAGTACACACACACACACACACACACACACACACACACACACACACACACACACACACACACACACACACACACACACACACACACACACACACACACACACACACACACACACACACACACACACACACACACACACACATTCTGAAGCCTGTGAGTCTACTGAACGATAAAAGGACTGTCTGTCACTACAGGGAGCAGCTAACTGTCACATCTTGCTCAGTGCAGCCTGATTAGCCACAGTTGGGATGCTCTCTGACACAAATTGTGTCTATGGAGCCTCAACATTTGCAAAGAAAAAGGTAACTAATGAGAAGATGTACAACCTCCGGTGCATATGACCAACCTCCTCTACAATGGTGCAACAAAAGAATAACATTTCACAGATTTACATCTTTCTCTCCACACTAGGCTCCAGCCACATGGTTATTTCCACAAACACAGCTTCAGGCAGCTCTTCTGAGAAAAGGAGTGGCTGCCACCTTCCAGACTTGTCAGGATTTACCACGTGCTTAGCAGCTTTCCAAAAGACAAGATGTGGAAACTAAACTTGGTGAATACTGGGCTGAAATCATTCATCATCACAAACTATCTCAAGTTTTTTTGGATAAACTGTAATTGATGAATTTGGTACCCTTTGAGAAAAAAACCCAGGAGAAACACATCTATCTGATTAAGCTTGAAACCAGCTCATTATATCCATATATATATGTATATATATATATATATATATATATATATATATATATATACATACATACATATATATATATATATATGTATGTATGTATGTATATATATATATATATATATATATATATATATATATATGTGGATATATATATATGTATGTATATATATATATATATATACATATATATACATATACATATATACATATATATATACATATATACATATATATATATATATATATATATATATATATATATATATATATATATATATATATATATATATATGTATATATATATATATATATATATATATATATATATATATATACATCTGGATATATCTGGATTATTAAATAAAATTAAACCAACAATGGAGGGAATAAAAACAATGGTCCACTACTGAAATATTTTAGTGCAGCAGTTTTTGCACCAGTCCCTGCCAACAAGCAATCTCTGAACTTTTGCTTAGATCGGTCCGTTC
>NC_091754.1:64585011-64650011 GCF_043380555.1 Nothobranchius furzeri
GCAGTAAAGCGGAGCGATATTGCTGTCATAGGCTGTCAACGCTTTAATAACTGAGAGCTTCTCTTCTGTTGTCTGATAGGAATATAGATATTACCTCAGCTGGTGTTATTGTCCCTTCTCTCTACTCAAATGTTGCCCCCCCCCCCCCCAGTGCCACCATCCACGATCATTTTTTTAACTCTTTTTTTCTTTCTTTTTCCATTTGAGCGTCTCTTCTTTCCATCACTAACATTCCCGGTTTCTGCCCCTTCTCTGCGTCCCTCCAGCTCTCTTTGCCTCCCCATCTCTCTTTTCTGATCTGCAAGGCTGCTCATGTCTCTTAAGTCACTCTAATCTTACAACATCAGCTCTGTAATGCGTCTCATTATGAGTGGTGGGCATGGCAGTCAGAGTTATAAACCTCGCTCTCCTCCAAACTCTCATCTCTCTCTCAAATCCACTTTAATTCAAGCTCCCGAGATGTGAAATCCCCAGCTTGGGACTTCAGAAGGATGCTATATGTATTCAAGGCCAGGACTCTGGGATCATCCACATCCAACACACACACACACACACACACACACACACACACACACACACACACACACACACACACACACACACACACACACACACACACACACACACACACACACACACACACAACCACACAGCGCAGATCCTTATGGCACCGTGATGTCGATGAAGATGTTCTCAGAAAGATGGATTATACTTTGCAAGCAAATTCTTCATCTGTCACACTGAAAACTATTTTCTGAGGTGTGAACAACTAAATGAGTTACACATCGAGATCTGGGAACCTCACAACCACAAGCTAGTGCCGACTTTCCTCAGGCTGTTCACCACATGCAGACGTTTTAATTGAAATATCGTTTCTGTTTCCCTGTCGGCTACGCTTCCACGTGACAATGTAAATAAAGCACCCCATGTATATGTTGACTGTGCTAGAATTAACCTTCACCTAAACCTGGCGCTAATGAGCAGAAGCCTGAAAGCGGCTGGGGTGAAGATGAAGGTGTTTCATGCAAACATCACATATTAGATTATTGATGTAAAATACAGATTTCACTTTCCCACAGCAGTCAGGGTAAAATAGTTATGTTGGTCATTTTTACACCCGGTACTGTGGTGTTGGTCCTTTCAGAAGTCAAAATAAAAACACAGACAAAAACATTTCCGTTACTTTTGGCCATTCTGGTGAAGTGTAATACATTTAATTCAATGACAAAGCACACATATGACTATAAAAAAAGTTCATGCTTGCAAAGAAAGACAATGACACAAACTTTGAATCGACCTATTATGTCGTCATGTAAACTTTAAAGTCTTAAAGCTGGACAAAATAAACCCGGGCCAGACAAGCCTGAGCCAGCACCACCGGTTAGAGGGGAGCAGGAATGCAGTGCTGCGGTACACATCCAACTGGGTTCAGTCTTCTACCAACAGCTGCAGAGATCTTTCTCTTGAAGGCTAGTGAGGCAGCACCAAACATGCAGTGCAGCCTCTTTTGAGCCTGCTGTGTGTTTTGATGTGACAAGAAGAGGACACGACTGACGGTTAATTATGTCACCAGTTTCATTCAGGAGCCCAGCGGATTGCACTCAGTCACTGAGACTTAAAGTTAAAGTCCCATCAGTTGTCACACTCACTGATGTGTTGTTCTCCGCATTTGACCCATGCCCTGGGGAGCGGTGAGCTGCAGACACAGCCGCGCTCGGGAACCATTCGGTGGTTTAACCCCCGATCCAACCCCGTCATGCTGAGTGTCAAGCAGGGAGGCGTTGGGTCCCATTTTATTTTTAAGGCTTTGGTATGACCTGACCAGGAATTGAACCCTGATCTCCCAGTCTCAGGGCGGACACTCTACCACTAGGCCGCTGAGCTTTACAGTAACACTCATACTAAGCAAGCATGTAGTGACAGTGGAGAGGAAAACTCCCTTTTAACAGGCAGAAACCTCCAGAGAATCCTGGCTCAGTATAAGCAGCCATCCTCCACGACACACACACACACACACACACACACACACACACACACACACACACACACACACACACACACACACACACACACACGCGATTGGCAGATAGAATCCGCCCTCAGGGGCTCCTTGCATCATTCTCATTCTCGATGCTGTGGAGTTAATGAGCCTCTGACCGAAGCCGTTTTTCTCTGTCTCTCGCTGCTGTGAGGAGCGTGCATGCACACACCCACACACACACAAGTATTGCTTCTATGGCTGCATATACTGCAGCTTCTTAACAGAGATTCTATTTCTTAACAAAAAAATCTGAATCTATAATTTAGTCAACAGATGAACTGGTAGTAGCACATTCTATGTTTAAAAAGATGTTAAAGAGTTTAAGCCAGGAGAGGGAGAACGTTCTGTGGTTGGCAGCAGTGTGCCAGTCCATGACCTCTTCAGCAGGCTATCATGACTCAGCAGAATGCCAGCGTAGCTTCTTCCCAGACTAAAAACACACAGAGACTACAAAGTTTACCACTGAAAAAACTGGAAATCATGCAACTGGAGAGTAGTGAAAGTAGCAGAATAAGGAAAGTATGTCCCAGCAGTCTAAGCCTCTAGCAGCATAACTGAAATAGCTCAGGAAATCCTAGCCTTGTAGATGGAGGCATGTGAGCGGCAGGGCCAGAGAGAATCCTCTACAGACTGTAGTCTCCACCTCTCTCTACTCGTCCACACCCAGACCAACACCCATCAGAACGAACCGTACGCACCAACCAACTGATGAAAGACAAATGATTGGTTTACACGGAGAACCTCCTACTCGTCTGAACCAGAAACTAAAGTTCCTCTGGAATTGTATTTGCATGGACGCGTAACAGTGGAAGTGCACGTGAAAAAACAAAAACGGATGCTTGATACGGGCTTTTTACATACCAATATCGTTTAATTCTTAACTTCCAAAAACAATATAAACCTTTACCATCATATGCTGTGCCACCCTCATAACAATATAAGAATTAATCTTCTCAGCGTGCTAACATTACATTTCTCCTATCATGAATGCTTGAACGTGTCATTAGAAGATGACACCTACTGCTGTTTGAGATATTAACAGGGGAAAATCCCACGTTTACTCTGTCTCCAGCAGTGCTAACACCGTTTGCTAGCTGTCCAGCTCACATAGCTACATGTGGCAAGGACAGCAAATGCTCACGACAACAGGACAAATGTCTACTTTGTCACATCTTGTGCCCCCAAAACTAAAATATCTCCTAAACTAAACCTCAGACATTAGGACATATTGAGAGAAGATGTTGGTGTATGTATGTGCATGGCGTGTAAACTTTATATCATTAAAAAAGTAAAAACTGCTACCAATACTTTCCGATATTACATTTTAATGCCAACATTGGCCAAAACGATGACAGACCAATAATACTGGACATCACTAAAAACAGCTAAAGCATTTTTCAAGGAACTCAGGTAGCCTGCACCTGTCTACTGCCAGCATTTATTGAGGACTACTGACCTAACCCGAACCCATGAGATCTCACAGAATCTGTTAGCACATGGAGCTTCTTCTGTTTTTGTAAAATGATCAATTTCATGTAGGCTAAGTTTGATTTTCTTTGGTGGCCATTTTGAATTCTGTTGACTCCAAAAGTTATAGTATTTTTATTTTATTTTACTTTCTGCATATGTGCAGTCAAAATGACTAACTTACTCATTTACAAACCTGGAGTCTGATTACAGCCCTAAAGGCGTTTGTGAGGTGTTTTGCTGTTCACTGGGGCACAGATGACGACCTCAGATCGTGTGAAAGACAACGGTAGAATCCATGCTTTCGTTCTTTTTAAACACAGAAACAGTTTTGTTTACCTGTTTGTAGCTACAGTTTCGCCGACGGCTGCCGGCTTCCTCAGGCTGACGCTGATGGTGGCGTCACTTCCTTCTCCGTTTATCTGCGGGCAGCAGAGGACGTTGTCGCCCTCTACTGCCCGCTCTCCCCTCTCCGACGATGCAGTCCCATGCGTGGTCCAGCGTGTAAACTCCGTCGTCCCTGTTCATGGTCCCACATCCACGTCTCCTTATCTCGATAGCTTCTTATATCCATCTTTTGTGTTTCTGGTGTTCGGTGTTTATGTTCCTTGTGTTGTCCCAGTCCATTACATGGTTTTCTCTTGTGCAGTGATCTGTTACGGCTGACTTCTTTATTGTGCTTTCTGCTTCTTGGTTTGCTGCTCTTGTGTGTTTACGATTTGCCTCTTTCTCGCACTCCTTTCTGTGTTCTATTGTTCGTGTGTTGAGTTGGCGTCCGGTTTCTCCTACGTATGTTTTATTGCAGAGTTTACATGGGATTTCGTAGATGACTCCACATTTAAGTCCAGCTGATATCTTGTCTTTTGGGTGTACTGGTCTGTTTCTAACTGTTGTGTATGGTTTTGTTGGTGTGTTTATGTTGTGTTTTTTCATTGTTGCTCTTATTTTTTCTGTTATGCCTCTGATGTATGGTAGGGTTATCACTGGTTTTGGTTCTTGTCTTTCTGGGTTTCTGGTTCTTTTTTGGGTTGTTCTTTTCTTTCTGTTGTTGTTTGTTGTTTTCCTTTGTTTACTGCCCATGTTGGGTATGCGCAGGTCTTTAAAGCGTGTTGTATGTGTTTGTCCTCTTGTTTACGGTCTCTCTCTTCTGTTACCATGTTTGCTCGGTGATATAATGTTCTGATTACTGACATGTTGTGTATGGTGGGGTGTTCTGATGTCCATAATAGATACTGGTCTGTGTGTGTTGGTTTCCTGTATGTGTTTATGTTTAGGGTCCCGTCGGTCTGCCTGGTGATTTTCATATCCATAAATGCTATGCTGCCTTCTGTTTCTGACTCATAAGTGAACTTTATGTTGCCCGTGTCGTCAATGTTGTTTAAATGTTGTGTTAGTGTTTCTGTTTGACCTTTTGGTATGATTTCCAGTATGTCGTCTACGTAGCGTTTCCATAGTTTTATTTTGCAGTTTGGGGGGGGCGGTGGCTATGGCTTAAACGGTAGAACCCGCCCCAGGACCCACAGCCGCCAATGGAGCGTTGCCAGGCTAAGACAACCCAGTTGTGTTTTAAAATATGTGTAAATTACTTCCTGTGGATGTCTTCCCCACTATAAATAAATAGCCTGGAGTGTGCAAAAACAACTTGATTGTGTGTGTGTGCAAATATTCACTTAATACTGGTGATTTTAGGTGTCCTGCTCACAATGATCATTTAACTTCAAAGTGCACATATTACTTATGTATAGCCTACATGGATGGTGATGAGTTTAAAACTGTGTGTGTGTGTGTGTGTGTGTGTGTGTGTGTGTGTGTGTGTGCGTGTGTGTGCGTGTGTGTGTGTGTGCTATTTCATATCCTGACAGCTTGATTTATGGGCGTCATTGCTCCATTCAGGTTCCTGATCGATCCGGTGGGGTGGGGGCTCCTGCCGACCGCGGTCTGGAAGCCACACAGCAGTTATCGCTGCGAGCGACAGACTTACCAGGATGTGTTTGAAACTCAGGGTGTGATTATTTATTCTGTGTAAATCCCAAAAGAACATTTCAATACTTAATGTTTTAAGTACATACATTAATACAAATTACATTTAATTAGTTACATTTAAAATGTTTTCATGTAATTTCTCTTTGAAAATCATCATAATGGCAGTAAAATATAGATTTTGCTATATTCTGTGTTTATTTTAGATGTGATTAAAAACAGGAATATTTACAAACAGTTAATAACTAATGAACATAAACGTGTTATGTGTGGGTTAAACTTGCTCATCCCTTGAACTTATGAGCCTTTGAAAGTCTGAGTTATTCATAAATAAATAATAATCATAAATAATAATAATAATCTGCAACAAAGCATGTTTTTATCTGATTGCTCAGACAGATACCAGGTGTTGGACAAAGGTTCAGGGTAACGGGAACAATCTGAGTGCAGATCCAGAAGATTCACAAAGATTTTTTATGTATGTAATGTATTTATTGCACATGATTCACAAAACACGTTCTTCTCCATCATAGCACCAGACCCAGCAGTAGGCCCTGAAACAGCCCTCCCTCTCTTTGTGCCAGGTGTTTCTGTCCTCCCTGCTCAGTGCTGAAGGTAGAGCATGCTCTCTTTTCACTGATCATTAGAACCTGTAACAGTGTCTGACATTCATTAACACTACTAACACGACCAGTTCTCCCTCTAGCAGCTCGGTCTGACGGCTGGCATCCTGGAGAGCGAGGCTGGCGATGAGCAAAACGGTTCTGGTGCACTCTAAGTTTTAAATAACATGATATCTAATTGTAATTCAAAGCCTGAAACAAAGTTTGTGTATTGTTTGCTGGGTGGGAGGAGGGTCCTCTACGAGCTTCCCACTGGCCAGGTTTCATCAGCTTTTCTCTCCCAGCATCATTCCTGATGCCTGTTTCACTGAGAATGTCCTTCCTAAACACTTTTAGTAGCAACTCTTCCAAATATGACCAGAGTAAATCTGCACGCTGGAAAGCTGGTTGCTTAGTAACGGCGACACTGTCAAGTAAAAAGTGCTGCAAGTAATTAATCGAGCAGTCGAAGTGACGGTTTGTGGCAGAGGAAAATAATAACAGCCATATTTCCTTTGTGATGCATTATTTTATGGAACATGGAAATAAAGTCACACGTAAATAGGAAGTCAGGAATCCAGGAGATGAGACGCGACATCTGTCTAACTAAAGTAATTACACATCTAAATTTGAAAAGATCCAAATGACTGCCTTGGGAGTTCTCGTGTAAAAGAGAGAATGGATCGGAATTTTCTGGCGTTTCTCGTTTTATGAAGGCAGCAGGTTGTTCTTTTTCCTCTGCTGAGGCTCAGCTGCCACCAGCCCTCAGGGGACTGTAAAATGTAAATGTGTGGTGAAACAGTCTCGCACAAGCACCATGCCATTTAGCATTTAGCATTGTAGCGCTGAGAAAATGACAAACCAAACCTTTACTCATTCCTGAAAGCTTTTGCTTCCTAATGTCAGATCTAGAGCTTTTCCAAACTCTCTTCTTGGCATGTGGTAAGAACAGGTTTTGTTTTTCATTTCTGTAAAAAAAGGCAAATCTTTAACGTGTTTTTAACCATCTTTTAGACAGATTGATTCAGATGTTTCTGCAGTCGTATAATATCTGAAAGCACTCTTGCAGCAAAGGTTATGCAAGACAGAGAAGCTGCAAACTAGTGTTTGTAAAGCAGCTGCTGGTGCCAGAAGCTCGGTGTCTGTCACTGTGATGGATGACCCATCATCATGACTGTGTGGGCCTGTTTTAATGTCACCAAGCAGAAAACACAGACACAGCCATACGTTAAGAGGCACAGTTAACGCTGCATTAATTCTTGGATCAAACCAAAAGAAAATGTGACTTATCAAAGAGGGAGGGGCTCATTTTTTTCCAGTTTTTCTACGTAACATTGTGGTGCGGGAGCACGTTTGTGAACAGTATTCCAATGTTGGTTTATTCTAAAATGATGAATGTGGACAATGAAATGTTTTTTAACAATCTGTCATTTATAGAATAGCTGTTGTTCTGATCACTGAAAACTCATTCTGATGTACCAGGTACTCTAGCAGCTGACTTCTATCAGCTTTAGCCTGCTGTTTCTAACTTGCAGTAAACACTTTGCTTTTGCTGCTGTTTATTGTCTGAGAACAGGTTTGTTTTGCTGCCCAACGAGGTAAAGAGGATCTGTGGAGTCACGTCCTGCCTTTCTCTGTGGATAAAGTATTGACTTTATACACAATCGATCTAGAAACTCCCCTTCGACTTCATCTCTGCCTGTTCCGATTCCAACCCGGCCCATCGTCCTACATGGCTTTGCTCCTGTTTCTTTGCCTGAGCTACCTGGACGAGTCAGCTCTATGAAAACCCCTGCATGCCCCCTCCACATCTTACCCTCTTGTTTAAAAATGCTGCTGAAGCTCGCGCTTCACGTGTCTGAGCAAACCCTCTCTTAAGCATTTACAGGTGGTTCAGAATGGCTGTGCTTGACTTCCGACCAAACTGTCAAAGTGCACCCACCTCATCCTGCTTCTAAACTTCCGTTCACCTCCAAGATCTTGGAAAAGGTTGTGGCTAAACAACTCACAGCTGCTCTTGATGAACATAACATCTATGATAGCTTCCAGTCAGGTTTTCGTAGAGCTCATTCTACTGAAACAGCTCTTCTTAGGGTCTCTAATGACCTTCTGACTCACAGTGATGCAGGGTTCTGGTTCTGGTCCTGCTGGACCTGACTGCAGCCTTTGACACTGTTGACCATCACCTGCTACTGGAGAGGCTGAGAGACTGGGTAGGCCTATCAGGATCTGCTCTGGAGTGGTTCTCCTCTTATCTCTCTGAGCGCTCCTTTTCTGTGGCCATCTCCAGGTCTCAGTTCTCCACCACCTCCCTTACCCATGGTGTCCCACAAGGTTCCGTGCTGGGGCTTCTATTGTTTTTCCTTCATCTGCTCCCTCTCCAGGACATGCTGAGCTCTTTTATTAATGCGATCTCCGACCATTCCACATGACATCCAACTGTACAGCTCCTTTAAGCCCCATGAGATGTCTAAGCTGCAGCTGTTACACACCTGCTTAGACTCTATCAAAACCTGGATGGTGGGAGCTTTCTTCAGCTGAATGAAGATCAGACTGAGATCCTCATCTGTGCCCCAGACAAGCTGGTTCCCAAAGTCAGAGACTCTCTTGGTCAGCTTGCTTCCCACACCAAACCTTCTGTCAGGAATCTTGGCGTGACCTTTGACCCAGCTCTCACCCTGGATTCTCATGTCAGTTCTCTTGTTGGCTCTTCCTTCTTCCATCTCAGGAACGTTGCTAAGCTGAGTCCCATTCATGTCTACTTTTGTTTTCAGCTCCTCACCAGTTTTACTCTAATAAATACTTGATTTTTATTAGATGCTGCTTCATCTCACAGGATAACAGGTTGTGGAGTGAGAAGTTATTTTAACAGCATTCTGACGTTAAATTAGAAAATATGCATTAACTAATGTCTATAATTGTGTAGCGACATGAATGGCCTCATTGGTGACCCAAAGGTCAAACTTCCTCAGCTGGGTCAAGCTGTCCTGGCTGCACTTCTATCTACAGATTATCCATCACAGGAGACGTGAAGTCTGCTGTAATCCATCTTTAATCTGAACGGCCTAACCATATCTCGACTTCCTTTGCCTCCACAGCAAGACCAGGACTTTATCACGCTGCAGAAGAATCATTTATAATAAACTCTTTTACTGTTAAATCACCAAAGGTTCATTATAAATGTATTTAATTACTGAAATGAATTATTATTCTGTGGTTAATAATTATTTATGATAATCAGTAATGTTTATGCATGACAAGTGTATATTTGCATCCTCACACATAGTCTCCATGTTAAACGGTAACCTTGCACTCACATAACCTTTTGTCACATGACTACCCAGAACTTTCTGTCTCTGAGAGGCCGTGCTCCGAGGTTTGTTAAGTCCCACCCTCTAACGTGTCAAAATCTAATTCGTTAGAATCAGATTACCGGCCGTCTCTTAAAACCTAACTCCTCAGTTCAAGTTCAGTTCTTGAGCTCACCAAATTCTCTCCGTGGTGACAAGAGTCCAGAGGATCGAGTTGGCCATTCGAAACCTCTACTAAAGCGTTTCTGTCACGCCGATAGAATCACTTCGACAGAAACGCCATCTGCAGCACAAGCTGACGCTAAACTCCTTCAGAGTTATTGATTTTTGAGACGCAACCAGTTTCATCAGTCGTTGTGACCCGGAGACATCTCAGGACTGACTTGGTAGCACTACGGTTCTTCTACCCACCTCCTGCTGGGGGTCATCATCTCCTCCTGACATCTCAGATCCAAAAGAGGGTCTCCTAACTGGGTGAGGTAGACACTTCCGACAGATTGCGTCCAAATGCTTTTTTTAAAGAAATAATTTAGCTCAACTGCAAACCAAATTCTTTCACCCAGAACACGTTTTTCTCTCTCTAAGATCTTCTGAGACCTACGTTCACACATCCAAACACACACACTTCCTGTTTAGTTTCATCCAGACACGGATTGCTTTAATATCAAGTTTTTATACCAAAGCTTTTATAAATTGACATTCATGAATTGTTAGTAATAAATTCTTAACTTTTTAAACCTGACTCTTCTTTGAGTAAAACACAGAGTAGTGTATATTTGGTCAGTGAACGAGCAAAAATCTCTTTAGATCTTCTGAATTAATACATAAACTTTTGTAATTAATTCAAATCTCTTAAATTAAATATTCATCTTTGGATTACATATAGAACAAGCCAGTTGGTGTATGAACTTCTATCGATTATATAAATATCCGTGGATATATATATATATATATATATATATATATATATATATATATATATATATATATATATATAAATATATATATATATATACTATATGAGTTTCATTGCCAGTTTGTTTGATCTTTCTCAGAATGTAACAAAGCTGAAGAGCAACAGCGTTAAATTCTAGTTATGTAGATTAACTACGCTATGATTGTATCACAAAACTTTCACCGCTTAGAAACGGCTTTAAGAGGTTCTGGTAAATTCCAGCAAATGACTAAATTCAGCAAATAAGTGATGTAATCTCTGCATGAGAAGGACAGACTAACTTAAATTTCTTGAGCTCAGGAGATCAGATGTAAATGCTGGTGGTCCGGGCATCTTCCCTTTGACTTGAGGATTGGAGCTACGGCCCGCTCATCGCCGTCTTGCCAATTACGTTGAGACTAATGGAAGCAGGCCTAGTTCATCTTCACATGCTGGCACCAATGTGTCCTCCATCTCTTACTCCTGCTCACATACCTCAGCTCACCATGACCAATCACACCTCTACACTCACTTTGGAGGATCTAGGACTTTTTCCAAGATGATGGCATGAACATAAAAAGAAATGGCTTTAGGTTTGGTTCAATGGCCTGACGGAGACTTCTGGAATCTAACGAGTAATGATCATAAATATTTCAGATGGTAAAATAAGTTAAACCAAGACGGACCGATTACACAGAAGGACGTTTACCTACTCCTGCACTAGGTGCTGAAAGGAAACATGCGACGTCTGGGATCGTGAGGCACAAATCCTCCTCACCACTTCACAAAAGAAGCAAAGAAAAAGAGCAGAAGCCAAACAAACAAAAACTAAAATCTACTCAGCAACAGCAAAACAGATGAGTAAAGTCATCGTCATCAAAATTAGCCCAACGTGCTCTTTATTATTTAAGTCATTACATCAACTATCCCAAATCCGAGCAACATTCCTGACAAGTCTTTTCCCATGGAGCCCCTCACACCTGCTGGCTAAAGTTTAAGCCAGCATTCTGTTAAAACACAGCAGAGCATGAAACGACATTAACTGTGTCTCAAACAGAGCAAATGAGTGGCCATTTAATTGTAGTGAGTTACACGGGTTCCCCGTGGTAGGGCATGCAGCCCTGAGTAGTCATTATCTCAGGTAGCTATCTCATCACCACCCTTACTCCAGTTCATGACTGTGGCCACAGGCTTTAGTTTTACGGTCGCTGTGCCGTTTCTGTGCTCTTCCAGGGCTGAGGTGTTTCTCAGCAACAGCAGACACACCGGCTGTGTCGCTGTGGATAATAATAATGTGTTCTCATCACTTTTTCAAAGCTGATCTTTACAACTTGTTCAGCCGAGCCGACCGGTTTCACACTACTGCTTATGATGATGGTGACAACAGGACACTGGATAAATGAGACACAGCTTAAACATCACGTCACTGCTGATGATGGTCTCTCATCATCAAACACGTTACCTAGATCTCTAGATGAAGCTTTTCAGCATCTTTGTAATCGCTTCAAGTTGCCTTATAAGCACAGTAGTCATGTCATTTATTCCACATTAGGGTTCGACTTCAACAGAGAACTTGAATTAGTGATTCTGTTTTAAACATCAAGTCACATCAAATGAAAACAAATAAACACGTCTTACAACAACAACTACGTAGGGAGCCTGAGTCACTTCCGGACCCCGGGTCCACCGGATGAATGAAACAATGGATGCAGGTAGGGCTGCTCGATTACGGCAAAAATAATAATCACGATTATTGTGACTGAAATTGAGATCACGATTATTTAGGACGATTTTTCAATTTATGATGATTTTATTTGTTTTTATTCAGTCATAAAACTGCTCAGGGCACAATCAGGACAAAAATAAGAAACAAGATGATCACTAAAATAACTCCTGATTCCCAGTATAAAAAGACCAATATACTTATAGCTCATAGTCTATGACCCAAGGGCTATAGACCTTGGTTTAACTCATTTAAGTCTAACCAGTACCGACCCAAATAGCAATATCTTGCAAATACTGACAGCAAGAATTATACAGTGGCATTTATAACAAATAAATGCAAATAAATTGATGTTCACAAAATGTTGCATAACATTTATTGAGTCGTGTCAAGGTGCTGTAGGAGCGTGCACTAGCACCGTGTCCTCAGAGAGATTAGTTATTATTTATCAGTGTGAGGAACTTATTTCTACCTTATTTATAAATTATTTATTTACAAGTCCATCAGTTAATGTAATAATTGTCCCAACCACAGCTGCACCCCCTACCCCCCAACCTGGTCTCACACAATCGGGCAAGCTGCACGTGTGTTTAGCACGCTGCACGCGCACATTTAGCCGTTTTTAGCGGCTCAGGAGTCCGCAGGTGCGGTGTGTGTGTCACTCACTCTGGTTAATCCAACAAGAAGCCGGCTCCGAGAGCTGTCTTTAGCGACCGACACATCACTGCATCATTCCCTTTCCTAATGTCCTGAAGAACGGTCCGGAGCTCAGGCGGAGTGTTTAGCTAACCTGCAGGAAATGTCGACGACAGTTATCCAGAAAGTAGCTAAGGGTTACCAGAGATGTTTCTGAGGTGTTCGCTAGGTACTTTTAAGTTAAAAAGTCAAGAAGGGGGTCTGAAAAGCTGCTAGAAATAGCGTCAAAGTCGCTAAGTTGGCAACACTGTGGAGGAGCGCTTCATTTGCAACTCAGGGCAGCGCAAGCGGGAGGAGCAAATAATCGGCTTGTTTTGTTTTTTATAATCGTTCAAAACTCAGATCGTAATCGTGATTAAAATTCGATTAATTGAGCAGCCCTAGATGCAGGTCAACGGGGCTGAAAACATTATTTTCTAATTCTGCCTGTTTCGTGCCATGGATTTCACACACGACGTCCGTGAATTTTAAAAACACATTTTGACACCAACAACGTGCTAATTTTCTAACGGGGAACGATATTTTAGGTTTTGTGTGAAAACAAGTCCAGGACTACAAATGTGCTTCACCAACGTGACGTCATCGAACCAGACGCGGAGAAAACAGGGAAAAGGGCCGGAAGTTCAGCAAACGTCCCACAGGAGGACAGAACCACCATAGATCTGGTCATGTGGTCAGTAGCAGCTACGCTGGGGGGGAGGAGCTTATGTGGGGACGTCACATATGAGACGTGCTGATTTCTAGTGTGTAGTCATGCTGATTACGAACTTCTCATGAATAACACGATGGAGGGAAACTGTTGGTAGGGCACTAACACAGTGAATATGAATTTGTAGACAGTTTTCCTCAGAAGAAAAAACAGTCATGATACCTCTGCCAGCTGATGCTGAAACAGCTTTTATCTCCAAAGCAAAATCGATGGCATTCCTTCCTTTTGGCCTTGCTGCTTTAATGAAGATGAAACTCAATTTCCCCTTTCCCCCCATCACATTTTAATTATCCTACCTCCTGCTATCTGAATCCTCACAGAAGGGTAAGAAATTGATGCAGCATTTTAAATTTGCCCATCATCTCCACAGCGGCTGTAGGACAGAAATGTCCCTAACCAAACCTCCACTTTGTTTCAAGGCCACCAGTCACACAGTCCACCACATTAGCATGCAGACAGCATCAGATCTGTGGGCCAAACACTCAGTGGACAAACCTCGACAAGCAGACACACAAACAGCTATTCATGTGAAAGGATCAGGAGACATGCTTGAATTATCCTGCCGCAGATCTCTTAGGGGCCAAATGAACGCCACAAAATTGCTTTAAAACATTTTTCTCATCACAGAAATAATGGCATTTTTTCTCATTACATGCAACACGTTGTGCTGTGCAGTAGATTACTGGTGCAAGTTTAAAATGCATAATGGGCACTGGAGCAAGACAAAGCTAATTATTAAGAGGCAGGCAATAACACTGACACATCACTAAAGCAATAGTCACAAAGTGCTATCAGCCAGAGTTTCACACCCCACTCCGCTCATTTTCCTTTTGTTTGAGTCAAGTGTCGATACATCCCATTATCCCATCTGATGCTCCTTCTACGTCTCCCCTCCACCCCCACGGACTCCAAACAATGTGCTGATTGACACTAGCACACTGTGGCATGTCAGCATATCTCAGCCTTAACAGAGGCTCCAGCTCTGGAAAACCAAAACACACAATGACCGCTAGTTTGACCCTCTGTTGAAAGCTACCTGGTGAAATCTGACACAACAGAACAAATAGCTCATAGAGAATGAAACCTAAAGTTAACAGATCAGATGTGCTGAAATGTAGAACTGTTGGGACAATTATTAAACCAACCAGCCAACCATGGACGGGACATCTACAGAAACAATAACCCAGAGGAAAATGGAGCGGGTGTAAATATGCTCTAATGTTAACGTTTTAGGAGAAACACTGAACCGCTTCCACGTTAAACATCTGAAGGTGTGGAACACTGAAACCAGTTTTAATCATTATTTCTGATGCTAGTCATTAATTCTGTGTTTCATACAGGCTGAACATGAAAATAGTCTCCTACACCGATCTCCTGCAGTAGCTTCTGATAGAAAATAGTCTCCTACACCGATCTCCTGCAGTAGCTTCTGATAGAAAATAGTCTCCTACACCAATCTCCTGCAGTAGCTTCTGATAGAAAATAGTCTCCTACACCGATCTCCTGCAGTAGCTTCTGATAGAAAATAGTCTCCTACACCGATCTCCTGCAGTAGCTTCTGATAGAAAATAGTCTCCTACACCGATCTCCTGCAGTAGCTTCTGATAGAAAATAGTCTCCTACACCGATCTCCTGCAGTAGCTTCTGATAGAAAATAGTCTCCTACACCGATCTCCTGCAGTAGCTTCTGATAGAAAATAGTCTCTTACACCGATCTCCTGCAGTAGCTTCTGATAGAAAATAGTCTCTTACACCAATCTCCTGCAGTAGCTTCTGATAGAAAATAGTCTCCTACACCGATCTCCTGCAGTAGCTTCTGATAGAAAATAGTCTCCTACACCGATCTCCTGCAGTAGCTTCTGATAGAAAATAGTCTCCTACACCGATCTCCTGCAGTAGCTTCTGATAGAAAATAGTCTCCTACACCGATCTCCTGCAGTAGCTTCTGATAGAAAATAGTCTCCTACACCGATCTGCTGCAGTAGCTTCTGATGATGAAACTCTAGCAGTCTATAGCTGTTGTTACAGGACCAGAGCGTTTGCTAAACGGGATTCGCCGCGGCTCCCTGGGGAGGATAAAGGTCGTTTATAAGATCAGACCGTGGCGGTAATGTGGTGCAATCGTGGCAATTTTATAAAAGATTAGGTGATGGCGGCATAAAGGGGCGGTCTCTGCACTGACGCAGACTTGCATTTATCTTGGACATAATTTGCTTTTATTGCGATTGAAGCCGTGATCGTTACGTGTTTCTTTAACAAGCAGCTCCTAAAGGCGTCTGTCCCCATCGGTCCCTGTGCGGTCTCTGGTGATCTGAGCTCCAGCTCTAACAGAGAGGCTCGTGGAGCGCTGCGGCGCTCCAGTCTGCCATCTCAGCTGGTTTTGTTCAAAAAGCAAACCTTACTGCCCGTGTTTACTTTCATTTTGGGTTAGAGTTAGGTTGCAAGCAGGGAAAAGACCCCTCTAACCTACTGATGTATTTCTCATTTTAGATATTTACACGGATAAATGGCCAGAAAAAGTACTGGTATGCATGTATGCTATACAAAAGTCAGAGTAGGATGAGGTGTACTTTTACTGCATACCAGTACACACTGGCCCACTTGAAGGCACTGTCAGACTGCATAGGTGTTTGATTTGTGACTGGCAGTGTGAAGGTCAACGCCGTTGGTGTTAGCCACGTTAGCTGTTGGCTTATGTGTTTGATCAGAAAGAGTCAAAACTAGAGTTAGTGGAAACACACAAAATATTAATCGTTCCTAACCCTTTTACAAAAATAAAAGCCTTTTCCAATGATATGAGCTCTCCTTTAACGGCCATAAGGGACAAACATCATGATTCTGAAGGGCTAGCAGTTCTAGCACTCTACCTCTCACGGCAACCCAACAGATCATTTCAACCCTCCAAACACAGACCTGCTGCCACGCCACTCAACAAGGTATTTGCAATGAAGCTGACAAGACCTGCAAGTGAATCACTGACAGCAGTCTTTCAACAGCATACTGGCTTTAGCAGTGTGAGCAGCTAGTAACCACACACACGCATAACACTGGAAGTATTCCATTTCAGAACCTGCTTCAAAAGGCAAAGCTGGTTCTAATGACATGTTTTGGTTGCAGCTAGTGTGCAAGTGGAAATACAAACAAATGATTAGTTTGTGTAACTGTTCACCAGTATCCATCTGCAGCGTCTAATGGAGCCACGCTAAAAGAACAGTACTCAGTTACTGTGGCAGCGAGGTGAGGCTGACTGAAAGGATGGAGGATGGCGGTGCGACGAACAGAAAGAGACCGACTTACCGACTGGAGATGAGTCACCTGTAACAAAAGAGAGAGAGAGAAGGAAACTGTGGATCAGTTCAGCGAGCTTTGCAAAATACTCTTCACACCTGCTCATCAAAGGAAAGTCACAACTAAATGAGAAATAATAGCTCAGGGAGAAAAAGGAAAGTCACAATGTAATTAGCTTTTCATGCCTGCAAAAGGTCTGCTTCACACATGAGGCTCAAAATAAAGCTGCTTATTGAGACGCTGAAGGAAAAACGGCTGCTGATGATGCTCCCTCAGCAGCATCTACGCCTTCGTTATGAAAGAAGAGTTTACGTTCAGCAGAAAATTGTATATCTCTACTTAGTTTTTTTCTTTGCAGGCAAATAATTCATCCTTTAGAATCACATTTTAATGAATGAATGAAGAAGTGCTGAGAATGAATGAATGAAAGTACCAAAATCTTAACAACTGTGCAATTCAACCTTCACACAGTAAATAATCATTTGACATTTAGCACCACACACTGATAGTTAAAGTGACAGAAGAAGACGTTTTGAGCAACGCTCAACATTTAAATCCTTTGGCCACAGGCGAGTTCATCATAAACCTCCCGGTGGTGCGCTGGAACTACGATCAAACTAAGAAATAAGACGGACGTAAGTATTTGTTAGCTGATGTTTTGTAAACGATGCATCAGGTGGTGTTAAACGCTGGTTTAAGCTAGAGTCCTAACCCTAACCCTAACCAATGCTGCCAAAGTGGATCTTAAAGCAGCTCCTAAATCTCACAGCGGTCCACGTAAACAGTACTTTATAAACCGCGACACCGCCGTTGAGTTTCACACGGATCCTGTCCTGGTTTCATACCCCCGCTAAAAGCAGCACTTCCAGGAAATCCACTGACCAAGTTTGGTAGGAAGTGTTAAATTTACACGTTTCCTCCTGCTGCGTTAGCTGGTTTATGTTAAATGACTAAAGTAACATTTGCACGTGCCGCTGCTATTAAATCTGCAACAGCAGCAGTTTAGAAAAAGCAAAAATCACCTTTGGATTGAGAGCCAACTTGTTGCTAAAGGACGCGACGCCACGAACACCGGCGACCTCTGATGACAGCTAGAGATACTGGCTGCAACACGTCTGGTAAAAAACAGCTTTTACTGAAATTACGTAAGAAAAGAACAAAAATGGACGAGTGAGGTAGGGTTGTCACGGTAACCGGTATAGCGGTAAACCCCGGTAAAAAAAGTTGACAATAAAAATAACCGTCCAGTTTTTAAAAAACTATATTATCTCGGTGGGTTTACCGTGTCCGCGGTTTCAGCGCGGTGACCCTTACCAGCCACCGTCGCTTCAGCTGAAGTTCCCGCGGCGCACACTTTTTAGTTTGCAACGGCACCAAAACTTTGAAGCTGAAATAATGGCCGAAGGAGGAGATGGCAGCGCCCAGGACATCCATCAGCCCTCAAAGAAGACTAAATCGGAAGTATGGGCATATTTGGGATTTCTGAAAAATGCTGAGGGACAGTTAATAGAAGACGGCTATCCCGTTTGCAGAACGTGCAGGAAACAAGTGTCTGCAGAAGGCAGCAACACTTCGAATCTCATGGCACATCTGCGTGACGATCACCCACGTCTCTACAGCCAGTGCAAGGTAAGTTAACATTAGCATTTTAGCTTAAATGCATGACGTGAGGACTTTTGGTTGAGGGAGAATGCAACGAGTCACTATATCCTGCAGCCGCAGCGTCCTCTGCCAGCATTTAAACCGTGTCACGGACACCCTGTTGCTGCATGAAGCATCTTATTTGTTGATGATGAAGAGAAATATACAATTAGTTCCTTGTCATTGATTTGTTTACTTATTCAATGCCATTTATACTTGAACATTTGGATTTGATTACATAGTGTAGTAGTTATTTTAGTAAGTTGTTTAAAGTGGATATTTATTTTAAATACATGTTTTTTAAGGTTGACTTGTACAGTGCTCAAGTCAAGTGTGGACTGGAGTTTTAGATTTTCATTTTGATAATGAAGAAAACAAGTATATGAGAAAACAAGTGGTGTTTCTTTGATTTGTTTACATATTGTTTATGTTTTGAATGTTTGGATTTGTATAATTTAAACCTGCACTGACTACTGTAACATGTTCCAGAAAAAGAAGCTATTTGTTCCTTTACTTGTGAAAAGTTGCCCTTTTGCTAAGGCTTTGTGTTATTTTAGGTTTAATAAACACTGTTAAACCTTTTCAGAACTATTTCAGTTTGTGTAGAACAGGACTATCAATGCTTTCTGAGCATATGCAACACCGTTTAAAAAATACCGCGATAATACCGAAAACCGTGATAATTTTGGTCACAATAACCGTGAGGTTACATTTTCATACCGTGACAACCCTAGAGTGAGGTTGCCAATTTTCAACGAAGCAGCTTTAGGCGCTCGCAGTGTGGCTCACACATGAATCATGAACCTTCACATTGACATCTGTATGATATTGTCCTATAGCAGTATGTGCTTATGTGCAATAGTAAATTATCACCAGCAGCTAAACGTTGCAGGGGTGAGATGTGTGAATATTTACCAGAATACCAGCAGTCATGCAAATGGACAGTAATAAGTAGGTACTGGGGTAGCTTGGTTCCAACCAACCAGAAGCGTCCCGCCTGAAATGTCCTCCAATAAGAGCCTGGACTGCCAGCACTGCACAGGCTCATGACGTTCAAGCAGACTTTGGACTTGGCTGCAGTCAGTGGTGCTGAAGAGATGCTGTTTCTCAGCGGAGAAACCAGTCAGGGAGCTGCTCACGGTTGTGCAAAGACATGAATTCACTATTACTAACATTTATGTTTAACGGGGGCTGAGGGCCGCAGAAGAGATGATCTGGACTCTTGCTCTTTGCACGTCTTTGACGGTGTCAGTACAGAATTATAGCGTCAGCCTGAAGCTCCTTTGGGTTTTGTTCAGCGCCAGTGTTAAACACATGGGCCCAGGATAGGCTGCCATGCATGAGGGCAGCACCTAAACCCTTTAGACTCGTATAAAGAGTTCCTTTCTGCTCTGGTTCATAGAGCATGTCTGTAAGTCGGTGAGACCCTCTACATTTACGAGCTGAGGCTTTAGCCGAAGAGCTCAGGCAGAACTAAGAGGTTCACAGAAAGCAGTGACACCTCAGCCTCCTAGGCCTCATTTGTTAATATCCAGGTTTTTGACAAGGGTATCTCCTGGACCCGAGTGCTGCCCGGCTCAGTCTGACACAGAAACACATGCTCCAGCACAAGGGGAGTAGCTAACGACGGCGCAACAAGGAAAAGAGGCTGTGCACGTGAGACAAGGAGGCAGAGATAGTAGCAAAGGATAAAAAGGATGGGAGAGTTGTTCCAACGTATCTCATCCATCATGCCTCTTCACATCCCCCTGGCCACAGCTAGCACACCAGAGGAGGAATAGAGTCGCACACAGCAGCCTTCCTGCCTCTGTGCAATATAACATCATGGCAGCGGCGTACAGATATAAGGTCGGGGCAACCATCTTCAAGTGCACGACACAGAGCTGGGCTAATCATGTTTTAGTGAGGACGCATTACTCTGCAGGGCGGATAGGACTCAGAGGACCAGCTATAAAGTCTCCAGTGGTCTCGGTAGTACAGTAAATACCAGCAGCTAGTTCTCAGCTGCACGGGGACACTCGTGAGGGAGGAGCTTAGAGTGGCAGCCAAACAAGTGAGCTCTGCTTTACAGGAAGATCAGATCTGGCTGCTCCTTCAATAACAGGATTTCTGGGATGTCACTGAAATTCCTGTTTCATCTCCTTCATTTTAGGCCTTGGAAGTGAAATAATGCAGATTTTTATTATCAGGTCATAAATTACATCGAGATGTGTCTTAATTATTTCTATTCCTTAAATCGTTTCTTCTGTCGACCTTTTTAAAATGGGATGGGGCATTAATTAATTAATTAATTAATTAATTAATTAATTAACTCATTCATTCATTCATTCATTCATTCATTCATTCATTCAGTGTGTTGTACTGCTGTCTGATAGATTTGAGCATTTACAGTCAGCCCAGTCGTCCAGCAGCAGTCCCAGCAGGAGGTGTTCACCCTTCCACATCTAGTGTGCAGATGTAAGCAGTTGCTTCTGGTTGGTGCGTGCACGGCTGTAAGTAACTCAGATAAAAGTGTTGGTGTAGGAATTCTGAAGTAGGAACAGAACGACCCAAAACCCTAAAATCAGAATGAACAAAACAACGTTTGTCTTTGAATCATATCTGATGTTTTTAGTTACGCATGCTAACATATTCATGTTATTCACTCTTCAACAGCTGACCTTACATTTCAACTGGGACTCAAATAATCTGATTTCATAACAGCAGGTCCTGCAGGTATTAAATCTGAAGTACGCCGTTCTTTAAGTGTGAGTACCTTAACGGCTGCTCTCGTGGTCTGCACGTGTTTGTCCTACATGTGTGTGTGTAACCTCGGTCAGGCCGGACTGCACACACACATTTCTGTAGGGATGCTGAGTCTGAACTAACCGACTCTAGTGGAAATCCCGTGCCTCTGCAGTAAAAAATACCCTCTTCATCAGACCTAACATACGTCTTTTTATTTTTGTGACCATGTTAGTTTTTCGAGGTGAAAAAAAGAAAAAGTCTCCTGACAGCTTCTCCTTCGGTTACGTTTTGTGGAGGTGCTTCAGTCTCAGATGGAAAGCTGTAACCTCCGTCTGCAACTGATTTACATTTCATCCCTCACCTTCCTCTGCATCGCTTAGCTGTCAGAGAGAAAGGCTTGTGGAGAGAACATGACACACACACACACACACACACACACACACACACACACACACACACACACACACACACACACACACACACACACACACACACACACACTGAGACAGGGAGACTGTCCTACTTAAACCCATACAGTTAAAAGCAGGGAAGGTAAGGGTGAGACGCCACCTGCAGCAACACATCAGAAATCAGTGGTTTCAGTGAAAACTCCACCTCAGCAGGATTCCGACTTGAACTGTCTACAGGTAATGTTTCTTTTCCCAGCTGGTGTCTGCCAGCTGACATGAAACAGTAGCAGCAGCTCGTCCTGGTGAGGCTGCTTGTGTGAAATGTAAAAACACCCTTCTTTGGTTTGCAACACAGAGCTGTGCAAAAGTCTTCAATCCAAGTTTTTTTAACTTTTCCTCAAGGAGATATAGGAGACGCCACCAGTCCCTCCAGCCATCACCAGCAAGCAAAGAGGGCCCAGTGTCTTGCCAAAGGACTGACATGGATGTTCAAACCAGCAGCCCACCAGTTATAGGGCGAACTCTCCATCACAGAGCCACCATTGTCCCCAAATCCTGTAGGCGACTCCTGATCTAGTAGCTCTCCTTGACTCGTAACGTTTTCTTTGGATATTTGATGTTACTTCCTGCCCTTCTTGGGAATTCCTTGGATAAGTCTGTTCCCATAGGAATATGTGTTTTAAGCCCCTTGATCCTGAGCTGTGAATGAACTAATGAACTGACCTGTACAGGAGTGTTTATTATGTGAAGTGCCTTGAGATGACTCTTGTCGTGTTTTGATGCGATATAAATAAACTTGAATTGAATCACTCACACGTATAACAGATTGCTTAGTTTAGAAAACGAACCAGCCAAAGCCTAACGTCTACGATCTTTATGCTTGCTTGTCCTTAGCCGCAGCTGACACATGTCGGAGATAGCACACTTTGACAGGCATAAAATACTACTTTTGCACCAACAAAGTGTTTCCCAAAGTGCTGTTAGCCAAAAAGGTGACATGGATCAGCGGAAGGATGATGCATTTGTCAGGTTCTCTGTCAGATTTTTGCAGAGAGTTTTCCTATTTCTTGAACATGTCTTTCAGATGTTGTTTATTTAATATATAGATGTAATTTTTTGTCAGCCTGTCACTTCATCATTCGTCTGCAGCATCGTCACTGTTGTAGGGACACAAGCCACACCATTGTACAATACCCAGAGCTACATTAGGTGAAAGCAGCTGAAGGCTTTTTAACATTCTCTCTGTGGAAACATGAATCTGAACAGTTTCTCAAATTGGTTCTGATCTAAAACCAAATGTACTTTTTTATTTTTACCGTAGAGCATTTAGCAGGGTTGATGGTTCATCCTTTGAGGTACATTTGGCAGGGGTGAGTCGTGAGCACCTCCTCACCCCTGCCACGCGGACCTTAAGGAATAAACCATCAACCCTGCTCAACGGTCACCCTTCCTGGAGGGGTGACCGGATAAGACAGTGGGAGGGTTACATTTGATCAAATGGGATTCCCTAGTTTTAAAAACAGGAGATTTGTTTGGAAAAAAAGCACAAAAACCAAAATCTTAAGCAGACAGAGATAAATAATGATCCTGAATTCAGCAGCCTAACCCTAACCATCTTAACCCTCTGGAGGCAGGCGATGCAGATTAGCAACGTAAAACCTTCCTACCTGCTTACTCCACGTACGTATTTCATGAGCATTTTTAACTCAGAAGTACCCTGAAGGACTTAGTTGTTTGTCCTTTTATCAAAATGTATTTTGAGCCTGAGAGGGCTCAACAGTTCTCACAGCTTTACCCGGCATGCCTGCCTGCAGCACCAAAAGCCAATAAGGGAGATGTCAGTTTCATGCTAGCAGCACCTCCTCCTCTGACCACCTCTATGGGACGGTTGACGGATTTCTTTGTTACTGTTAGCACTGAAGTAGCTCCACACATGACTACGTTCACGTTCTGCCGCGTTAACTCTTGCCAACCTTGAGCTTCAAGCTTTAGCATCAATAGAAGGGAGTACAGTGTAGCGCCAGTGGTGGTTTAAGCTATTTATTCTGTGCAATATCTTGCACCATGGTTGGCAGAATAAGTAGTTCTGACCAAATAAATATAATTTTTATAAAATGTCCAGAAAAATATTAAAAGAAAGTTCCTCAAAAATCATTACTAATGAGAGAATCAATGCAAAAGCTAGAGTCGGGCGTATCTAAGTAAGTACATTTTATTTATAAGCACTTATCACAGACATGGAATCACAAAGTGCTTCACATAGATCCAAACAAAATAAAACATAAAGTCATAAAATCATAATCATCTCAAAACAGAACATCTGAAAAAATAAAGTCATAACATTATAAACATTTCTAGGGGTGGGATTTTAACGCGTTAATTGTGATTAATTAATCAGAAAAAAAATGCATAAAAAATCATGTATTTAATCACAGCTTGTATTTCAAGCAAGGTGGAACCTTTGTCATTGCATGACTTCCTCGTAGACTGAATATCAAGAACGCACACAACACGGTGCTCAGTTGCAGCTTTTCTCCAGTGGTTTGGCTCAAACATTCTCAAACCTCTACGATCATTTGGCTAAACACTCTTACAGTTCAGCACAACACTACAGCTCACCTGCTGAAGCTCATATCTCTTCCACAACTGTTCACTCCAAGTCTCTTTCTCATGTAAACAGTCAGTGTCTCCAAGATGGCAAAGGTCCTCCTCAATAGCTTTGGCTCATTTCTCGACACGGATCGGACATTCTCATCATTCTTGGTGCTTTTGTCAAAATAAACCTGGATGGTTGATCACAACAACATGGTTTACCTGCAAAAGCTCATATCGCTCCTAAAACGGTTCACTCACGTGTCAAAACTACATTTCCTTCTAATCTGAATAGTCAGTGCCCCCAGAATGCATCGTCCCTTGTCGTTGTGTGAGTCCTGCCGTACAAAATGTTTAGATGTTTTGTCTCTGTGGCAGAGGACCAACAATATACGACCGGACACAGTAGCCGCCATGGTTTGACATCACAGATTGCACTCACACTACCAAGGAAATTATAACCATTTTTATTCACACGCAAAGAAAGTTTCATACAAATGTAAAAAGAAAATGTTCATTACAGTAATACAGTAAATTGAATGAACACAAAATCAAAAAACATGGACGTACTCAGTGGTCGCTGCACTCATTCTCCCGCTCTTGTCCACGGTCTTCACCCTCCTGATGATTTACACGCTGTTGTCCGTCTGGCCGCAGATTCTTGTCCACATCACAGCGGATACTTTCTCTTGCGATGCAACGAGGGAATAAATGATGTGCATGCTGCAACCATCCCCTGCATTGATCTCCTGTAATGTCGTCACATGCTGCGTCCATAGCATGGAGGAGGGAGGACTGATCCTGAGCATGATGCTCATATGCTCCCCACCTCCTAACCCTAACCCTCCAAGCAGAGAAAAACTCCTCTATCGGACTGAGGAAAGGAGAGTAAGGTGGTAGGAACTCCATGACCATCCTTGGATGCTCTTCCCCCCATTCCTCCACCATGCATTCTCAGTCTTCCTCCTCTTCTTCTTCTTCCTCCTCTTCCTTGAGGAAGAACTTCCCCTTGTCCATTTGCTTGGCCTTGTCTGTCCTTGTTCAGAGATCGGACTGGCGCTGTTCAAGCTCTATATATCTGTGTTTGGCAGCACTTGATCATGGAAAACACCTGAAGTAGCTCCACACCTGTTCGTTAGTCTAGTTTCACCCGACTGTCAATGACTGCCATCAATGTATCAAATATTCAAAGAAATTCATATATGGTATTCGTGGTATTGTGTTCTTGACCAATTCTGACTATTGAACAGACAGTTGTGCATGCGAGTCCTTATGCAATGACATCATGCTGACATGTTTTGGAGAGAATGATCATTAGACTGAGAATCAACTAATCAGTTTAGATCTACAACATCTATTCTTTTGGAAAATGTGCTAAATGTGGGCTAACTGTATAACTGTACGCTACATGTACTTAATCATTTGCAAAGATGCACTGAGACATTTGAGACATGTACTAAGGCATTTGCCATTTGATAATATGAATGAGAAGTGCCACTCTGTTGTGAACATTTGCCAAGAGGTTTGTCCGTGTTGTTTTGAGAATGTAATCTCTGCTTCTAGAAATGAGCCAAACCAACATGGCTAATAAAACGGAATAAAAACAGGAAGAATTTGCCATGCTTGGACTGATGCAGGATTTAGGAAACACGTCAGCCTCTTCTCTTAACTTGTAGAAAAGAAAAAATAACTTCCTGGAAACTACGGAGTCTGTGTCACAGACAGTTTTCAGAGATTATCTCGACTGCTGCGACCCGGTGGCACCGGAAACTTTACAAAAGTCGAAGTAAGCTATATTTTTAACATTAATGTAAAATCTGTGCAGCGCTGAAAGCACCAGACGGAATAATTTTTGCTTAAACAGTAGTTTATGAAAGTAGTCAGACAAACGCGAGGCACCTGGCTACCGCTGGTGAAATGCTCCGTGTTCTCACTCCTCTGTAAACAATCACAAACAACACGTCTTAAAGTAACAAAAACACTGTTATGACTCCCGTATCCTGGCTGCTTTTCCTCCTGTTTTACCTGCACCCTGTGTCCACACAATACAGCTTTCAGCACCGGGGACAGCTCCAGTGTGGACTTCACTCTCATTCCAGGACCTTGGAGAGAGGCACGCCAGCCGCAGCAGCAGCTGAATCCAATCTGCCATCTTTCTCTTTTAAAGACTTTTAAACCGGACGCCGGAGGTCCAGAGCTAGTCTGTGATTCTCCTGTGCACATGCGTGGCATCAGCTAAAACTAAACTGTGGGTTTATGAAAATAGGTTCTTTGCTATTGTTATGGATTTGAATCTCTAGTCCTTTGTTCACTACCTTATTCGGCATTCCTTCAGATCACGTTTTAGTGATGAGAGTTTTGTTTTGTTATGGTTACACCCTGTGAGCTAAATAAGCTGTGGGCCTTTGTAGCATCTGCTGCTGTTTACTAGCTGTAGCTAATCAGTTTCAACCACACCTCTCCAGGTCTGACTGTCGTTGCCCACGTGAGCGTTAAAGTCCCCCAGCAGAACGAGGGAGTCACCGGAAGGAGCGCTCTCCAGCACCCCCTCCAAGGTCTCCAAAAACAGTGGGTAGTCTGAACTGTAGTTTGGTGCATAAGCACAGACCACGGTCAGAACCCGTCCACCCACACGTAGGCGGAGGGAGGCTACCCTCTCATTCACCGGGGTAAACCCCAACGTACAGGCACCAAGATGGGGGGCAACTATGCCCACCCCTGCTTGGCACCTCTCAGTGGGAGCAACTCCAGAGTGGTAGAAAGTCCAACCCCTCTCAAGGAAACTGGTTCCAGAGCCAGAGCCATGCGTTGAGGTGAGTCCGACTTTATCTAGTCAGAACCTCTCAACCTCACACACCAACTCAGGCTCCTCCCCCACCAGAGAGGTGACATTCCATGTGCCAAGAGCCAGCTTCTGTAGCCAAGGATCAGACCGCCGGTCCCCACCCTCGGCTACCACCTGTCACACACTGCACCTGACCCCTTTGGCCCCTCCCACAAGTGGTGAGCCCATGGGAAGGGGGACCCACGTTTCCTCTTTGGGTTGTGCCCGGCCGGGCTCCATGGGTGAAAGCCCGACCACCAGGCGCTCGCCAACATGTCCCACCTCCAGGCCTGGCTCCAGAAGGGGCCCCGGTGACCCACGTCCGGGCGAGGGAACACAGTTTCCATTTATATAATTCATCATAAGAGGTCTTCGGGCTGCTCTTTGTCTGATCCCTCACCTCTCACCTTACATCTTCCATTGCAGGAATTTCTTCAGGGTTCGGGTGAATTTGGTCACTCATCATGGATCCTGGGCCATGTACTTTACAGTGGCTCAATAAACAGTTTTCATCTATTAACAAAAGTATTTTAGGGCCCCTAAAAGGTTTTCATAAATTGAGATAAAAAAAATTGAAAGCCTGAGACGAGACTAAAATATGACAAAAATTCATCATTGACAACTTTGTCAATGAATAAAAGATGAGAATAAAAATTGACAATGACAAACATCCAATCAGAAGATGGCAAATATGTGAAGAACAGACCAAAGATCGAATCGGCCAACAAAACAGGCGGTATACTATGAGACAAGAACCAACCAGAGTCCAGGGCTAGCCGCTGCTTGAACAAGTGACTTTAGCGTACACGTCCATGTTTCTCCCAGGTTTTAGAACACTTACAGTGGAAACAGCGAGTGTTGTCAGAGGCAAGTTAGGGCAGGGCAAGAGGGTTGCTGTAGCCGAACTGAGCTCACTGAGCCGGTGCATTTGGTCTTTTATTTTGTTTTGTTTTTATTTTTGTCTTTCATTTCTTGGCTCTGCTAGGACCAAGTTTAATTTCTGACAGTGATCCTCTGTTGCTGTAGTTTATTTACTGTCCATCACTCAGCTCTGTTCACGAGTCACCCACTTCCTTCAACAGCTGAATGACATTTACCGTAATAACACTACTCGTTGCGTAGTTATGATAGTTCAGAGTAAACATGTACAATTTCAGCACGATAGAACAATATTTCAAACAACACATGGAGGATGAGGTTTAGTGTTCATTAAAAGCATGAGTGACACCTCAAGGTCCAGACTGCAATAGACTACTGTGTGTGGAACACTTTGAGTGAGAAAGTCTATGAAGGTCAAAAAGAAAAACTGACTGAGGAGAAACTGAAGGCAAAGTCAAGCCGAGCTAAAACAACTCTCACAGAGATCTAGAGTTCAACGGGGTCATGGACCAACCACCAAAGCTCTGTCTGCAGTTAAAATGGAGTTAATCACCCACTGACTCAGGACATAATGCTGAACCGCGTCTTTTCACACTCAGATGTGTTTGTGCCTGTCTCTTACGTTTCCATCAATAAACTGAATAAACTTTCCATACATGAGTGTTTCCTTAGTCTGCATTAAATCAACATTTTATAACATTTTTAAAAGACAAGTCTCAATAATACCAAATTTATGAACGACAAATCATAACAGCGCCTTTACAATTTTAGTATTACACAATGAATCTTTATAAGCTTGTGGAGGTTTACCGCAGCGTGGAGGATGGCTGCTTATACTGAGCCAGGACCCTCTGGACGTTTCTTCCTGTTAAAAGGGAGTTTTCCTCTCCACTGTCGCTGCATGCTTGCTTAGTATGAGGATTGCTGTAAAGAGTCTGACACTAGTCAGTGACTCGATGCGACCTGCTGGGTTCCTTATATAGGAAACTTGTTACTGATTGGCTTAATGACCTGAACTCAACAGTAATGTTCACTGTGTGAAGACCTTTGAGACGACTCTTGTTGTGATTGGAGCTGTAGAAATAAACTGAACTGAATTATTCTGCTGTCATGGTAAAAACATTGAAATTGCAACAGTAAACATATTTTTCTCAATGATTGAAACAACAATAGCATTTTAGTAAGGACTTTAGTTGATTTATCCGACGTCCCAGTGCACCTTTAGGAAAATTCCCCTTGGCTTCGGATAACTGACACACCTCACACCCTATATGTCTCCCTGTGACCTTGAGGGTTCTCACCTGAGATTTGACAATGCACCTCTTTGATGTCTGATGGTAGTTGCAGGCCATGTTTGACCAATGGCACACACACACACACACACACACACACACACACACACACACACACACACACACACACACACACACACACTGATCCCCTTCTTTCCGTGCGTCTGCACATCTCTTTCCTGGACCCAAGTCCTCGGTCTAATCCTCTGGACTCAATGCTGAGGCTGCAGCCTGGTAATTCACCAAATCCCCTTCTGCTCCCCTCAACCCATACCTTGTCCAAAGTCAAGCGCTCCTTGACAGAACACACACTTGTGAAGTAATCTTAGGTGATGCATTACGTGTAAACCAGTTAGATTTGCCTACAAACCGTCAACATTCAGACTTCTTCTGAAGCTCACTTTAAAGACTTCTTTGGTTTGTATTGAGTTTTTCTTCCATGTGTGCCTTGAGTCTAATATCCTTTTAGAGGAACAGTTTCTGGATTGTCAAAGCCGTCACTGAGACACATTTCAAATACTATCTCATTAAATACGTTCTCTGTTCTTTTTCTTTAGCAAAACAGCAAAGTGTCCCTTTGATTTGCCTTTAGCACTCCTACAAGAACAAGTAATTTTAGCCTGCCACCAAAACTGTGTGAGGCATCACTCAGAAGCTAAATACTGAATAAAACACAGAAAAATAGAAGGAATAAGAGGGGAAAGAAAATGTCTGCTGTAAAATGGAGATTTTCTAGTTTGTCGTCTGTGGTTTCCTACATAAAAATGCATTCTTGTCATACACCCACCTACAGGATTACAGGAACAGCTGTTCAACTTCTCCTTAATGGAATTATCTAATCAACCAATCACATGGCAGCTGCTTCAGTGCATCTAGGGGTGTGGTCCTGGTCAAGACCGTCTCCTGAACTCCAAACTGAAGGTGAGAACGGGAAAGAAAGGTGATTTAAGCTTTTGTGAGCGTAGCATGGTTGTTGGTGCCAGACGGGCCGGTCTGAGTGTTTCACAATCTGCTCAGCTACTGGGATTTTCACCCACAACCATTTCTAGGGTTTACAAAGAATGGTATGAAAAGGGAAAAACATCCTGTATGCAGCAGTCCTGTGGGCCACAATGCCTTGTTGTTGCTAGAGGTCAGAGGAGAATGGGCCGACTGATTCAAGCTGATAGAAGTAGGAATGCACCGATCAGGTTTTTTGCTGCCAATCACCGATACCGATCACCGATACCGATATCAAAGAATGCTGATCACCAATACCGATCACCAATACCGATCACCAATACGATCACCAATACCGATCACTGATACCAATATCAAAGAATGCTGATCACCAATACGATCACCGATACCGATATCAAAGAATGCTGATCACCAATACCGATCACCAATACCGATCACCAATACGATCACCAATACCGATCACTGATACCAATATCAAAGAATGCTGATCACCAATACGATCACCGATACCGATATCAAAGAATGCTGATCACCAATACCGATCACCCATACAGATCACCCATACCGATCACCAATACCGATCACCAATACGATCACCAATACCGATCACTGATACCAATATCAAAGAATGCTGATCACCGATACCGATCACCGATACCGATCACCGATACCGATCACGTGGATTGGCCAGAAATTTTCTACAACATTATAATGAGTGCTACAAACTACATAATCTGGGAATAAAGGAAATGTAACCTAATCTAAAATGGTCTGTATTAGGGTTGTCACGGTGTGAAAATTTAACCTCACGGTTATTGTGACCAAAATTACCACGGTTTTCGGTATTATTGCAGTATTTTTTTAAACATGCTACATTTTCAGACAACTAAATAAACCCTGTATGTCAGGAAATATTGTCCTCAGTTTGTGTCTAAATTTTGCCTAAAATGTGTTATTTTGTAATTATGTTGTTTATTTGTTTACATTTTTCCCCTTTAGTCTTTAAAATACCAATATTTGCCCATAACTTCTTATTTTTTGTCTGTTTGATGTCATCATTTTAAAAATATTAGATCAGATGATACTCAGTACTGAAGTAGCCTTCTAATCAGATACTTTTTACCCTTACTTGAGTAATAAACCCTATATCAGGAAAGTATTGTCCTCGGTTTGTGTCCTTCCAGTGAGCTTTGCAGATGTGGGAAAATGTCATCAGGCAGTAATCGTTGTTAAATTCATAATTATTCTCGGAGAGAGACCAACTCTTATCTGACCCTGGGAGCCCCGTAATGCATAGCGTCATTTCAACATGGCGGTGTCCGCGACACGGTTTATATGCAGGTAGCGGCGCTGCGGCTGCTTTATATAGCGACTCGTTGCATTCTCCCTCAACCCAAATCCTCGGATCACGCATTTTAGCTAAAACGCTACCGTTAGCTTGCCTTGCGTTGACTGTAGAGTTGTGGGTGATGGTCACGCAGATGTGTCATGAGATTTGAAGCGTTGCTGCCTTTCACAGACACTTTTTCTGCACGTGCTGCAAACAGGATAGCCGTCTTCTATCAGCTGTCCCTCGGCATTCTTCAGATATCCAAAACATGCCCGTACTTCCCACTTTGTCTTCTTTGAGGGATAATAAATGTCCTGAGCGCTGCCGCCTCCTCCTTTGGCCATTATTTCAGCTTTATCTTCAAGAAAGTTTTGTTTGTAAACAACAAAGTGCGCATGTGCCGCCGGCAACTTCAGCCGATGATACGGAGGCTGGTAAGGGTCACCGCGCCTACACCGCAGCCACGCTAATCCACCAAGATAATATAGTTTTTTAAAAAACAAGACGGTTATTATTATTGTCAACTTTTTTACCGGGGTTTACCGCTACACCGGTTACCATGACAACCCTACCTGATCGGTCTGCTTTGATCTCATATATATATATATATATATATATATATATATATATATATATATATATATATATAATATATATATATATATATATATATATATATATATATATATATATATATATATGCAGCTACTAGTGAGAGAATTTTGCATTAACATTTCATGGTACTAGTGATAGTATAATAATAATCAACAACAGCAAGATAATAATGACAATATCATAGTTTCCATAACCTCAGAGAACCTCATTTTCATATCCATTAATTACCATTTTTTATACAGTGATTTAAATTTCTTTATATTTGGACACTGTGTGTGTATTCCCTGCAGCCCGTTCCATAGCTTCACACCACATACTGATACACAGAAACTCCTTTTAGTGGTTCTTACCCTGGGCATTTT
The DNA here is from genome assembly GCF_043380555.1 of Nothobranchius furzeri. Classification (NCBI taxonomy): domain Eukaryota; kingdom Metazoa; phylum Chordata; class Actinopteri; order Cyprinodontiformes; family Nothobranchiidae; genus Nothobranchius; species Nothobranchius furzeri. Next base: position 64,617,395 of record NC_091754.1, read on the forward strand.
AAAAATTTTTAGTCCCCCTTAAATGATATCCCTCATCACTCTGGTTGAAGAGCTTTTGAATATTAGGTGGCAACAAGTGCTCACTAGCTTTAAACATGATTTGAGCTGTTTGATAATGAACCAGGTCTTAAAGTTTAATGTATTTTCACTGTAAAAACAAAGAATTTGTATGATCCAGATACCCAACTTTATGAATGACACGCATTTCCCTCTTTTGCAATACTGATAGTGGGTGTAGTGCATTTTTATAATTGTTTCCCCAAAGCTCTGTACAGTTAGTGAGATATGGCAGAACTAATGAACAATGGGGAATATGGAGTTATTTACAGTCCAACAGTTGTTTCATTTTATTTGTAATCGCAATGTTTTTGCCGCTTTGGTTTGTATGTGTCTAATGTGGGGCTTCCAACTGAGTTTCTTATCCAGTATCACACCAAAACATTTGATTTCATTAACATTCTCAATTTTTCCATCGTCAATCTTTAGTCATACTTCTGTTTTGTTTTTACAATTGCCAAACACCATTACCTTTGTTTTTTCTATAATCAATGATAATTTACTATTATTCATCCATTTGTTTAGTTTACTTAATTCTTTATTAATAATATTAATTATTTCATTGAGATCATTTCCAGCGTATAACAAATTTGTATCATCAGCAAATAAGATGATCTTCAGAGTTTTGCAGACTTGAAATATAAATATAAAATATCTTCGACTAATGTTTCTGGATGATGGTTGAAGAAGAAGAAGAAGAAGAAGAAGAAGAAGAAGAAGAAGAAGAAGAAGAAGAAGAAAGTATCATTTCTATAACGCCTCTCAAGATAAAAACCACGAGGTGTTTCACAAAAACAAAGAAAAAAAGTTAAAATATAAAAAAGCATTTAGAAAATGTTTAAAAATATAATTAAAATGAACAAAAATAGACAATTGTGATTAAAAAGAAAAAAAAATTAAGAAAGAGAGAGAGTGAACAGGAAAGAGGGAGATCAGTGGATCCTGAGGAAGGTGGAATAGGTGGGGAGAGCAGAATAAAGAGAGAGAGGTGAAGAAGGTCATACAAAAGCCAGCTTGAACAAGTGAGTCTTCAGCTGCTTTTTAAAGGAGACCACTGAGTCCACTGATCTCAGGCTCAGGGGGAGAGAGGTCCAGAGTCTGGGGGCCACAGCAGCAGATGATCTGTCACCTTTGACCTTTAGCCTGGTGCTGCACAACCAGTAGGCTTTGGTCACTGGACCTCAGGGACCTGCTGGGGGTGTAGGGACTAAGAAGATCACCAATGTAAGATGGTGCTTGTCCATGTAAGGCCCTATAGGCCAGAACCAGGATCTGGAAATGAACCCTGAAGTTTTTTTTTTTTTTTTTTTTTTTTTTTTTTTTAACGTGTCCTGTCTGGCTGTGAAGCAAGCAGAATTGATGTCTGAATGCTGGTAACAAGCCTTACAGTTTTACTCTCAGGTGGAGCATCAGAGCATCTGCTTTTAATGTCTCAGGTGGAGCATCAAAGAGTCTGCTTTTAATGTCGCACCTGATATTTAAAACTTTATTGTTATTGTTTTTGAATGCTTTGTAATTTCGACCAGACACGGAGACAGAGGTGAAAGAGAAAGGAAAAGAGAAAAGGTGGGGAGAGAGGGGGTTAGGTGGGGGGGGGGGATTCAACAAAAATAAACAATAATGAACAAGAGTCTGCTTCTAGACCTGCAAAATGAGACGAGAAAAAAGCAAAACATAACAAAAAAAATGGGACACAACACCAATATAACAAAATCAAGCTATCACTGCGTCAACTTGATGAAGAAATATATAATCAATCATTGTTTAACTAAACAGTCACACGATAATATACCACAGTGCATTGAGTGCCCACCATAGTCTTAAGACATGTGTTGAACGTGCCCAAGCCCATACTTATGAGAGCACCATGTGAGCACCTGTGTGTGTACACGCGCTTGTTTATGTAAGGTTTATCTATAGGAGCGTCCAATAGAGAGTGTGAGGGACCACAGATCCGCCCCCCAAAGACGCGTAGGAGACGGGGGGGAGCTCCAAGTCCCAGAGATCCAGGCGCTGCCCCAGAACACAGGAACCCCAAGGAGCCCGCAACCAGAAAGGCCCCCGCCCCCCTCGAGAGGCACAGAGGATCGCCCCGGGGGGCCACAACCAGCAGCCGGCAGAGCCCCGGGAGATATCAGCGGCAAGTCCTCAGGCTTGCCCGCAGCCTCCCACCCCCTAGCCAGCCGAGTCCGGGACCCAGCGACCCGGGACCCAGGGGCGACCACCCCCGCCGGGGACCCAGCAGAGCCCAGGGACCCAGACCCCCCCAGGCCGCCACCGGGATTGATCAGGCAGATGCCAAAAATCTTAAACTCCCTGACCCGGGAGCCACGAACACTCAGGCAGACCAAGGCATCACACCCCCACCAGGTGTGACAGGGGGGAGGGGAGACGAAGATCTATATCATCAAAGGAGGTCCCAGGAGAAGGGAGGAGTCAAAGGCCCCACCTGACATATACAGTCATACACAAACACAGTCACACACTCCCTCCCTCATGCTCACACATGCACATACAACCAAAGACTTACAAAAATACACGCCGGACACCCATTCATGCTCCCCATACACACCCTATTCACTCTGGTCCCGGTAATGCTGCACATGGGGTACAACCACCACCGGTTACCAGAGTTTGACCCTTTCTGCTGGGGTGCTGATGAGCAGGCTCCCCCGCCCACCGCCGAGCACAGCAACCCACCACCCCAGACCCCAACCAGACGGCCAGATCTCCCTCCTAGTCTCCAGCCCCAGGCAGCCAAGCAACAACAGAGGTGTGCTAAAACCCCCTGGTCTCCCTCCACCTGCTCCAACATAGTGTTGTGTGTTAATGAGGTGTATTCTATTGCTGTGGTGAGCGGGCAGTGCGGGCATTTTCTGGCCTATGCCAGCTGATGCCACTGCACCACCCTACTTGCACCCACAGCCCTTGGTGTCTAAATGCAGTTTAAAATTCGAAGTGGGCACCGGCACTCGGGAGGAGGCTGAGAACTCCCCCTGCCAAGTGCCGTTGAATGTGCTCACTCCCAAGGCCCTAAGTGTATGTTTGCGTGGAATGTCGTCGGTGGAAGTGCATAAGGTGCAAATAAAATTGGGGGGCAGGAAGCCACAGGAATGCGGAAATGGGGTCCATACCCGCACTCCTCGACTTGTCCACCCCCCAAGGTCCTATGTGCATGTTTGTGTGATGATGTGAGGGAGCAGGAGGAGAGAAATAAACGGGGATGGGGAGGAATGGCTGGTAGGGCTTAGCCCTCCAGGGAGCCAGCTCCCCCACTGACCCCAATAGGCACCTCCGTTGTCATACCGCCGCCCAGGGCATGGAGACCCCAGCCCATCCTGCCAGGGCCCAAAGCAGCAGCATCACAGAGCCCCACAGAGCCCGAGGGAGCCGACCCAGCCCCACCCCAGCAGAATATCTATGCCCATCCCTGCATTTGCACAACTTCCAGAATATATAAGACATAAGACATCCAGGTAAGGTTGGGTCCTCCCCCTCCTGGACCTCCCCCTCCCCTGTGATGGGACAACAGAGGAGCCAGGGCCTGCCCTACGCCCCCGAACCCGGGCCAGGTACTTCTGCGTATTCCTGCCTTCTTCCCGGCAGCGTACATGTAGGGACCCGACCCCCAAGGCCCAGCCCAGATCCCCACACGGGGCCGGCCACCCCAACACCCCGAGCCCCCAGGCCCCCACCCAGACCCACCCAGGGGCAATGCAGCCGCCAGGCAGTAACCCATGGCCGCCGCCAAGACCTCCAAGGGGCCCCACTCACAACCGCCAGCAGTACACCCCCCGAGGCAACCCAAGCACCTCCAGAGGGGGGGAACAGCCCCCCAGTGCCAGACATCCCCAGTGAACCCATCCCCAGGGAACATCCAGATACTCCAAACTCAGACCCTCCACCCCCCCACCCACATCATCCCGCAGGACATCATCAACGGCCCCCCATCACCGCTATGTGATGGAACCGATCAAAGGAGCCCAGAGAGATTTATTTGAAGTGGAAGCAGAGGCTAAATCAAGTGCAATATGATCTAACAAAAGATTTCTATACTGGTTAATGCAGAGATTTTCTCTATTTTTCCAATTCAAGAGGATAGTTTTCTTAGCGATGCATATGGCAGTCAGAACCACGTGAACCAAAGATTTTTCAATCGGGACATCATCCAGGTTTCCCAGTAAACAAAGAGAGGGGGTGATTGGGATATGACATTTCAGAGACTTTGACAGGTCTTCACATACTCTACCCCAAAATTCCTGGACAGGTGGACAGGACCACAGTGCATGAACGTAATTGTCAGGAATGTTGTTTGTGCAGTATGTACAGGTGTCAGACGACACAAACCCCATCTTGAACATCCGATGACCTGTATAGTGTACTCTGTGTAGAACTTTGTACTGAATTAATTGTAAATTGGGGTGTCTGATCATTTTAAAAGTTTTTAAACAAGTTTGGGACCAGAAGTTCTGGTCAAAGCTGACTGATAGATCCACCTCCCATTTTTCAATATGGATTGCTATTCTATCGTCTATTTTGGACAGTGTCTTATATACTTTAGACAGTAGTTTAGGGGGTTTGAGATTGCAGAAGTCTAAAACCCTTGGCGGGGTTTGTAATTCTATTTTATTGAGCTTAAATTTTTGTTTGACTACAGATTTGATTTGGTGGTATTCTAAAAAGCTATTCTTTTCTATTCCAAATTGGGAGACTATTCTATTAAATGGGATGAAGTCCAATCCTTCATATATGTTTTCCAGGTATAGGATTCCTTTATTTTTCCAGTCCAGAAGGTTCATCATTTTATTATTTTGCAAAATATCAGGATTATTCCAGATAGGTGTGCGTCTGCATGGTACTAGTGAAGACTCTGTCATTTTAAGATACTCCCACCATGCTGTCAGAGAAGTGCTGATACTAATACTTTTGAAGCCTTCATGTTTTCTTACGCTTGAGCTAATAAATGGTAAGTCTGAAAGCTCTATCGTATTGCAAATTGTCTGTTCTATGTCTAACCAGGACTCATCTAGTGGGTTATCTTGCAACCATCTTGGTATATATTGCAGCCTGTTGGCTAAAAAATAATAATAAAAGTTGTGTAGATCCTGTCCTCCTCTGTCTTTGCTCTTCTGAAGCGTTTTTAAGCTAATTCGTGGAGGTTTATCCTGCCAGAGGAATTTGGTAATTGAGGAGTCCAGAGATCTAAACCAGTCAGCTGGTGGTTTGTTTGGGATCATTGAAAATAAGTAATTTATTCTGGGTAAGACCATCATTTTAATTGTAGCAACTCTTCCCATCAGTGATATTGGTAAGGATTTCCATCTAGCAAGATCATCCTCCACTTTCTTTAAAAGTGGGATGTAGTTTAATTTGGTTAGATCTGCTAACTTGGGAGAGACATTAATTCCCAGGTATGTGATATTACCTGACTCCAGTTGAGTATTAAGTAAATTGACAAAAGAGAAATTAATTGGTAGAACTGTTGATTTTAACCAGTTTATAGAGTAATCTGAAACTTTTGAAAAAGAGTTTATCAGTTCTATTGAATGAGACAGAGACGATTGAGAATTCTGGAGGAAGAGTAAAACATCATCTGCATAAAGACTGATCTTATGTTCTATTTTATTACACTTTATCCCTTTAATACCTGTTGTTTGCCTAATTGCTGCTGCTAGTGGTTCGATAAAGATAGCAAACAGTGAGGGGGAGAGTGGGCATCCCTGCCTGGTCCCCCTCTGAAGACAGAAGCTAGCTGATATTTGGTCGTTCGTCCTAACACGTGCAATTGGCGAACTGTATAATGTTTGTAGCCAGTTTATGAAGAAGTTCCCAAAACCAAATTTATGTAAAGTTGCAAATAAGAACTTCCAGTTAACTCTATCAAAAGCCTTTTCTGCATCTAGAGATAATATACTAGTTTCTATGTTTCTACTGTAAGAGAAATCTATCAAATTAAGTAATCTACGCGAATTAGTGGACGACTGTCTACCCTTTATGAAACCAGTTTGGTCAGGGTGTATTAAGAAGGGGGTTACCTTCTCTAATCTTTTTGCCAGGGCTTTACAAATTATTTTGAGATCAACATTAATAAGAGAAATTGGGCGATAGCTGGTTGGAAATGCTGGGTCTTTGCCTGGTTTTAACAAGAGACTAATATTGGCTGAGTTCATGTTTGGCTGTAATCTGCCGCTCTCTTCGATTTCCCTCACCATTCTGAAAAATGTTGGAGCCAAAATGGTCCAGAATTCTTTGTAGAACTCTGCTGGGAACCCGTCTGGACCTGGAGCTTTCCCATTAGTCATGGATTTAAGTGCTTCCTGGAGCTCTGCTGATGTTAGTGGCGAGTCCAGGACTGTAACTTGGCTGTCTGTTAATTTAGGAAGTGTTATCCTATCAAGGAACTCATCGATCTCGTCATCTGATGGGTTTATCTGTGGTGAGTACAAAGTTTGGTAAAAGTCTCTGAAAGTGTTGTTTATTCTTTCAGGGTCATAAACTATATTCCCAGTTGAGTCTTTAACAGCAGATATGGTAGTTTTCTCTTTATTAATTTTTAATTGGCTGGCCAGAAATTTACCGGATTTATTACTATGTTCAAAGTTTTCTATTCGTAGTCTTTGTGCTAAAAATTGTGTTTTTTTGTCAATAATTCCATGAAGTTCTAATTTAGCTTTACGTAATTTGCTCAGTAACTCTTCTTCTGTGGATGTCTCTAAAGACTTGATGATTTCTTCTAACTCCTGGATACGTTTATTTTCTGTTTTTTTCTTATGTGATGAGAAAGAGATTATTTTACCTCTCATCACTGCCTTTCCTGCCTCCCAGAGAATAGATGCTGATGTTCCAGGCAGGTCATTATGTTCTAAATATAAAGCCCACTCCTTTTTAAAAAATTCTATAAAACCTTCATCTTTAAGCAGTGATGTATTAAACCTCCAGTTTTTGCTTGGTGGGATTGCTTTCTTGTTTACTAGAGTTAAAGAAACCGGAGCATGGTCGCTGACAACAATAGGGTGTATCTCAGTGTCTGAAATGTCAGCCAGCAATGAGCTGCTGACTAGAAAATAATCCAAACGTGAGTGAGAGTGATGGACGTGTGAGAAAAAAGTATACTCTCTACGGTTAGGATGAAGAGATCGCCATGCATCACAAAGCCCATAATCACTCATGTACTGTTTAACTATATAAGTGGATTGCCAATTGTGCTGAGTCCCAGCTGTACTGAGCCTGTCTGCTAAGGAATTCATCCAAAAATTAAAATCACCTCCAAGTATAAGTGGACAGTCCAAGTGTTCGGAGAGTACAGAGAAAAAATTATGAAAGAATGGAGGGTCATCAATATTTGGACAGTATATGCTCACAATACATAAGCGTTGGTTCTGTATAGTTATTTTTAACATTATAAATCTACCTTCTGGATCAGAAACTGTGTCCAGTACTGTGAAATTGATGTTTTTGTGTATTAAAATAGCTACCCCTCTTTGCCTAGAGTTATAGCAGGCAGAGAACATGCTGGGAAACTCAGGTGATTAAAAAGAAAAAAAATTAAGAAAGAGAGAGAGTGAACAGGAAAGAGGGAGATCAGTGGATCCTGAGGAAGGTGGAATAGGTGGGGAGAGCAGAATAAAGAGAGAGAGGTGAAGAAGGTCATACAAAAGCCAGCTTGAACAAGTGAGTCTTCAGCTGCTTTTTAAAGGAGACCACTGAGTCCACTGATCTCAGGCTCAGGGGGAGAGAGGTCCAGAGTCTGGGGGCCACAGCAGCAGATGATCTGTCACCTTTGACCTTTAGCCTGGTGCTGCACAACCAGTAGGCTTTGGTCACTGGACCTCAGGGACCTGCTGGGGGTGTAGGGACTAAGAAGATCACCAATGTAAGATGGTGCTTGTCCATGTAAGGCCCTATAGGCCAGAACCAGGATCTGGAAATGAACCCTGAAGTTGACTGGCAGCCAGTGAAGCTGGAGGAGAAGCGGGGTGATGTGGGTGTGTTTGGAGGACTTGGTCAGAAGCCGAGCACAGGCGTTCTGAACCACCTGTAGACGGTTCAGGGAGGTTCTGCTCAGACACGTGAAAAGAGAGTTACAGTAGTCTAAGCGTGAGGAGATGAAGGTGTGGAGAACTGTCTCAAGTTCAGAGCGGGACAGAATGGGACTCAGCTTAGCAACGTTCCTGAGATGGAAGAAGGAAGAGCCAACAAGAGAACTGACATGAGAATCCAGGGTGAGAGCTGGGTCAAAGGTCACGCCAAGATTCCTGACAGAAGGTTTGGTGTGGGAAGCAAGCTGACCAAGACAGTCTCTGACTTTGGGAACCAGCTTGTCTGGGGCACAGATGAGGATCTCAGTCTTATCTTCATTCAGCTGAAGAAAGCTCCCACCATCCAGGTTTTGATAGAGTCTAAGCAGGTGTGTAACAGCTGCAGCTTAGACATCTCGGGGCTTAAAGGAGATGTACAGTTGGATGTCATCTGCATAAAGATGGTAGGAGATTCCTTTGAAGGAGCTCAGGATGTGCTGAAGAGGAAGCAGATAGAGGAGGAAGAGCAGAGGCCCCAGCACAGAACCTTGTGGGACACCATGGGTAAGGGAGGTGGTGGAGGACCTAAACTTGGAGACGGCCACAGAAAAGGAGCGCTCAGAGAGATAAGAGGAGAACCACTCCAGAGCAGATCCTGATAGGCCTACCCAGTCTCTCAGCCTCTCCAGTAGCAGGTGATGGTCAACAGTGTCAAAGGCTGCAGTCAGGTCCAGCAGGACCAGAACCAGAACCCTGCATCACTGTGAGTCAGAAGGTCATTAGAGACCCTAAGAAGAGCTGTTTCAGTAGAATGAGCTGTACGAAAACCTGACTGGAAGCTATCATAGATGTTATGTTCATCAAGAGCAGCTGTGAGTTGTTTAGCCACAACCTTTTCCAAGATCTTGGAGATGAACGGAAGTTTAGAGATGGGTCTGAAGCTGCTATGGAGAGAGGGGTCGAGACTCGGTTTTTTAAGAAGCGGGTGGATTACAGCGTTCTTAAAGTAAGCAGGGACCTGACCAGAGACCAGAGAAGCATTAATTATAGAGAGCACGCTGGGACCGATGGACTGAAAAGCACTTTTAAACAAAGATGAGGGTAAGATGTGGAGGGGGCATGCAGAGGTCTTCATAGAGTTAAATAGTTTGGTTAACTCAGGCAAAGAAACAGGAGCAAAGCTATCTAGGATGATGGGCCTGGTTGGAGTCGGGAGAGGCGGCGATAAGGCTGAAGGAGAGATGCTAGATCTAACCTTATTGACTTTGTCCACAAAGAAAGACAGAAAGTTCTCACAGTCTGCAACAGAGTGGATGGAGGCTGTAGGAGAGGCAGGAGAGACGATGCTCCTGATGGTGTTAAACAGCATCTTGGGGTTCCCTTTGCTCTGGGACACCAGGTTGGAGAAATAGGAAACCCTAGCGTCTCTGACTGCAGAGTTAAAGGATGACAGAAGATCCTTTAGGTGCAGCAGATGGACGTGGAGATGGATGGTTGTGTTTGCCTTCTGTTTGGAAAGTTGTTTAACAAACATCAATAAAAGAGTTTATCACTGCTGTTTTTACACTGTTGGAAACAAACAAACAAGGAAAGTATCACATACTTACTCTTTAACAACTTCATTTGGTATTTCTCACAAAAGACATGATCAGGATAACCTTCAGATATCACCAAATGGTGATTAGGTTGTGAATATTTTTGCTGTAAAATCAAAACAAGCTGCATAAACATGATTTAGGTGTTAGTGTCCAACATTTTTTAGATCAATAGCTCAGCCTGTTCAAGTGGTTTAATTTGGCTCGACTGTGATAAACACTTTCCATTCGTTACTCAGCTGGAATCGGCCAACAGCCGCCTGCCTAAAAGAAAAGTGGCGAGAGGAATTTAAAATAAAACACATTTTCAAATGCCTGCTTGAGATTTTGTTAAATATCAAGCAAACTGCATCAGAACCATTAAAAGAGAAAATGGGGAGAGGACTTGAAGCTGAAGCAAAAACACAGATAGAAGGAAGTGGGAGGGGTTTAAAAAAGAAGTGGTATTTAATGTGTCGATGCAGAGAAGCAAAACGCTGATGTAAAGGACATCTTGAAGGCTCTCCATAGTCTGATGCAGCTGCTTTGAGAAGGGTTAAGAAGGGCACTTGTAAATGCTGCTATCAAGGCCTCCTGTCTGTTCTTTTATGATGAGCGTGCTCGCTCTGCTCGATGTTACTGGTCTAAAGCTGGAATGCTCTAGTTACTGGTCTGTGGCAACAGTTACCAAGCCCTGCTGCCTGACTGAATAATTCACTTAATATTAGAATTAGCAGACCCATTAATTGGTTGGGTCAAAGTGACTGTAACTGAGACTTTGTGATATTTTATATTCAATTGGTGCAGACGTGACGTTGTGTTCTCCCCGTGGTTTTAGACCTCATTTTATTTCCAGCGAATGCAAGTAGCTGAATTACGTCTCAGGCTGAAGTCCACACCTGGTGCTTCGGTCCCTAATTTTCATTTAGTAGACACATTGTAGCGAGATGAAGGTTCTCTGATTTGTGCCAAAGGTCACGTTTACCCAGCTGGGTCAAGCTGGGTCAGACAGTTCTTTCAATCCACAGATTAAAGCCCAAGGAGCCACGATGTCTAGCCAGGATCCTAACATCATCTGCTGTTCCGTCCCAGAAGGACACGTCAAGCCACGATGATAATAATTAAATAATAACTAATAAACGTATGATTTTATTACTGTTTTAAATAATCATTAATACAGATATAAAGGTATTTTAATTACATGAAATGGATTATTATGCATTGGGTATTATAATGATAATTATTATAATGATTATAAAGATGTGTTCAGCAAAGAAGACCTTCACCCTATTCAGCTAACACAGAGTTCAGATAACAATAACTGCAGCACACGTTTTTTGACGCATGACCGAGTTTTCTGCCGGAGAGAGAGGGAGAGGTTCTGAGAGAGTTTGGTAAAACTAACCATCACAGTTTTCACGTCCAGTTCTGGAACCGACACCACGAGGAAAGGAGAACGGCCGTCTCCTTGACCCTCTGCCAGCTGTTCTGTCATGCCGACAGAACGGCTAAAGAACAAACGATCCGTAAACCAGCTAACGCAAGACTCTCCCAGAGTCATTGATTTCTGAAGTTAATTTAAATACGAGAACGTGCATCTGCCAAATGCTTCGTACAGCCGTGTACCCAGGACATCTCTGGACCGCACGATCGGACACTTGCGTCTATTCTGCCAGCCGAAGTGCCACCTTGGATGAACCCATCCTCCTGACGTCCGGATCCACAAAGGGTCCTGTTTGGGTGAGGTAGAACACGAAAGATGATGTTTGATGCTGTTTTCTCTAAAAATAACTCAGTTATCTGCAAATCACCATTTCATCCAGAACTCCTTCCATTCCCTCTGAAAGAAACCTTCTGAGAACTTCACTCACGCATCCAAAACTCGCCATTCTCAATTTTAGCTCCATCCAACACCGGTTTGCTTTTAAACAAGTTTAATATCAAAGCCGTTTAGGATTGTCATCAAAATTGCCATTTATGAATTTTCAGTTTATGATTGTCGTTTCAAATCTTTTAGTTTAAAATAGTTCGTAAATAAATTTCTTCATTTTTAAACTTGCCTCATTATTGAAGCGAAACACAGAAAAGGGTTGCATCGAATGAAAAGAATCTTACTGAATCTTCTGTTTAATAAATAAACGTTGGTAATTAATTTAAATCTTAAATGAATATTTCACACCACAACAACATTAAAGCTGCAACAGCAAGCTTGGAAAACACGTGAGCTTAAAGCTTTCTGTCCTGCTTCCTAAGAACCTTCCAACATGGTGGAGCTACAGATTTACTGTGGAGATAAAAGAAACAATACAATTATTAAAGTGGGTCTCCTGTCTGAAAAGCTCTTCCAATAACACGGCAAACCGCCACACTCCTGCATCCACCACCTATAAGGCACTCAGGTGTTTAGCAGCAGAACACCACAGGTGTGAGAGGTTCGTGACATCACAAGACGACTGGACCAGAAAACGGTGACTGAGTCTAGCTCTCTCGTTTCCTCTGGCTGTGTGGGTTTCTGATTCCAGCTAAATGTGTCAGGGAAGAAACCTCAGGGGGGGGGGGGTGACCATGTTTGTGTTCAAAATCTATTTTCTTCTGTAGACCGACTTGGGAAGTGACCTGTGGAGGTCGCCATCTTGTGGCGCCGCCGTTGCTGCGGTGACACTCATCAATGATTTATTCATTCTGCTGTCATGGTAAAATGACCCTCTGGTGACAGAGTACTTGTACTGATGATTTTAGACAGTGGCCTCCAGTAACTCATGAAGGTACATTAAATTAATACAGACAATTAATTATGACATAAATGTTTGTTTGGGCGATAAACAGGAAGGATTAAGAGGAGACAAAAGTGCACGTACGTGTGCAGAAGTTAGTGATCTAACACTATAAACAGGCTGAGCCTATTAACCGTTTTTACAAGGGCGATGTATCTATTCATGTATTTGCCCATGAGTAAGTTAACAATGACTTGTGCAGGCGCACCGACATTTTAAACGTTAAGCACAGAGATAAAATAATCCATCAGAGCATCTGAGTATTCCCTCAGCTGGCTGCTGACAGCGTGCTGCAGAGGAGCTCAGAGGACGTCACACAGAGCAGTGCACAAGAGGGCATGCAGCGCTTCCAGATCTGGAAAGTGGAGACCTGTTTTTCAGAGTTTTGCCAATCACTGGTTATTTCATTTGGAGAAATGTCCCCCGATTCTAAAACTTTTGTAGTAGTGCTCATTATTAACATTAAATAATGCATTTTAGCACAGGGACAGCTCACATGGAACACCACAACCAAGTGGCTGAAATCAGAAACATCTGTGCAGAGTACGGACCGGAAGCCCCAAGGTTGTAGTGGGCAACACCTCCTGAGGTGGTTGAGAACGAGAGAGCCACGCTCCTGTGGGCTTTCCAGATCCAGACTGACAAAATGGTGATGGCGAACCAACCGGACACGGTGGTGGTGGTGGTGGTGGACAAACAACAAAGGACAGCTGTGGTGGTTGACGTGGCAACACCAAGTGATGGCAACATCTGCACTGACTATGATTACTGGAGTAGCAGCATTCCAATAGAGCCAGGTTCTTGCATATCGCCCATTTCCATCTTGTTCCGGTTCCCACTTTTATCAGCAGGCTCTGGTTCCCCAGCACCTGACGCAGAGCGTGTTTGACCAGGGGACATCTGAGCTGGCATCTTGTACATTTTGGTGGGAATAAAAGCTGGTTTATCTCAGACTTGGATGTGTTGAAAAAGACTCACATTGCATATGTTTTGTTCTCCTTGAACAAAAGAAGAATTAGGAAGAACCTTCTGTCTTTTACTTGACAGCTTACTTCAGCCTCCATTCTTTGTTTCATCCTTTTTTACACAATGATCTGTCTCTCGTCCTTCTCTGACAATTGTTAAACAAATCCAACTGTAGTTTCAACAGGCCATGCAACGGAATACTTCCTGTGTGATCACAGAGTTTCTTGGTGCAGGTCTGCATCTTGGCTCACATTTAGAGCAGCAGTGATTAGTTGTGCTGTGGATAAGAGCAGTCAGCACAAACTCAACCCTCCCCCTCCTCCTCGCCCTTTTCCTCAACCCATCTACCTGCCCCATGAATTAGCAGTCACAAACAAGAGGCTCTAATGTTGTTCCTCCTGCCTCATTGCCTCCACTTGTATGCTCCGGTGAGCACACAACTACCCACTGCCCTGTGAATTTGACTAAATTAGCAGCAGGAGAGGGGTGGAAAATAGTGCTAGAAATCAAATGTTTCATTTCAAATGTCTTTGAACTATTTTCATACATGTATATACATGTATGCATACATATATATATATATATGTATATGTATGCATACATGTATATACATGTATGCATACACACACACACATATATATATATATATATATATATATATATATATATATATATATATATATATATATATACATATTCATGTACATACACGCACACATTTTCATTTGCAAGACTAAAACTTAAATTTGTATTTCTTGACTAAAAATATAAAAATAAAGCCAAAAATCAAAGGTAAGATGTAGTGTGATGACTGACACTACATATTTAATTATAACCAATAAGATGTGATGATTCCATATAAATATGAAATATCAACCTGACTGATCTTTGAATGTTTACTCAGAAGATTACAGTTACTTTTACTTATTCAGAGACCATAAACACACTTCATATTAATTCAGAGTTAAGAATATAGTTTATTAAAATGAATTTAATTATTTTTCCTAAACTAATGATTATACATGACAAGATATTTATAGTGAGATGTGATGAAAGCAACCGTTCTTCGTATCTGAGAGAGTTTGTGAAGTCTGGGTTGTAAAAGAATTAGTTGTTTGTTATAAACTAGAGAGTTGTTTGTTAAACTCATCCGACGCCAGTGTGCAGGCTACGATACCCTTTCATGAGTTGCTCCTGGCGGCAGGGGCGGATTTAGGACTGAAGAAGATCTGGGGCTTAACACACACACACACACACACACACACACACACACACACACACACACACACACGCGCACACACACACACACACACACACACACACACACACGCACACACACACACACGCACACACACACACATGTGACACGCACTAGTCATATATATTTGTCTTGTATGTAATGTTTAATCTGAAGCTACATATGAAGCATATTCAGGGCAGAGTATTGTTCCTGTTAGTGTTTAGTGTGAGATGATAGTAAATATTCCCTTTCTTTCTCCAACAACGTTACCTGATAGTAAGCTAACTTTAGGCAAACCAGCAGCACAACAACTATTTTCAAATAAGACTCACAAACCTGAGTCAGCACCAGTCTCATCAAAGCTGGGGTTCTGTCGCCGTACTTTTGGTCTAAAAAACGTCCTTATGTCCATCTTCACTCATGCGTTTCAGGCAGAGTGTAGAAGAAGCCGGCTGCTGAAGGGCTTCTTCTTCAGTGGTGGAGGCTCAGGCAGGCTGTATACAAACTACTGCCAGCTGCGCCCTCTCTGTTGGACTTTGGTACTGCATGCTACTTCCACGTTTTAGATCCGGGACTTTTCATAAAACATCCGGGGCTTCAGCCCAAGTAGCCGGGCCTAACGCCGCCCCTGCCTGGCGGTCCGGAGGGGTGCGGTCCAAGTGGTGAGGTCACCGGATGTCGAAACCACAATACTCAGAGATTAGTAGCTTCCTCTGAGTTCAGCTTCACCGGCCAGGAGATGCAACGCGGGCCTGCAGGTTAGATGTCTGAGGTGTGAAGTAGCTCTGAAAAGAGCTGTGGCATCTATAATCACTCACAGCGACTTAAGGTTAAAGGAGATGGTTTCAAAAAGGCTTCTTCCCCGATTTGGCCGAATGGGAGTCAGCTAGAAACTCAAGTAATCGGGAAGTAATTCTTGTTTTCTTGAACTCATTTTTTATCAATTTTGGCAAGTTTGGCAAATCAGAATGTGCCCGGTCTAGAGGGCTTACCAAAACGTTCGTCAGAGGACACGCATTCTTCAGATACAAAGGTGGTTAGCACTTTGTGAATGAGACTGTTTTAAAACATTTATGTGAAGTGAATATTACATTAATAAGTATCTTATTATGATGCGTATGAGTGTAGATGTTGATAACGTGTTACGTCAAACACATACTGATCTGAAATGGATCATTGTAAGAACAATATTCATTTTAAATTCATTGGTTTGAGCACAGATTATTCACACATCTGATTTAAACATCTTGTTCATTCATCACGTGTGATTAATCGGACGTTTAAGCTGTAAAGTTATTTATTCCAGAGGACTTTCCTCAGAGTGAAGATGCAGGAGACCTGCAAGGGGCCTTGAGTGAGAATGTTATGACTGCTTGCAGTAGCAAGAATGGTGGCAGTGGCGTGTTTGGGTGTTCAAACAGACGGTTTCCTGTGGTCCGTGTGTTCCATGGGTGAAAACTGACCACTTGGTACGTTACAAAGAGAGTAACTTATGCCTTTACTTTTTGGTCAATGCTCTTCATGGGATGAAAATAAAGCAGGACTGAGAGAAAAAAGGACATTTTTAATACAAACGCCCAAACCGTTCCTATTTAACGCCTCACCTTGGTGGAAAGATGGAAAGAGAAGTGTGAACACTGAAAGCACTCCAGAATGTTGACACCAGCTTCTTATCTGAACCAGAGAAGTATTTTGGTTCACTGAGCCTCGTGTGAAAGCCTCTCACTACACTAATCATCCGCCCAATTAGGCCCATTTGGAGATAAGATAGGTGGCTATGATCACTGCTCTGCTCTGAGTTATTTGGAGGACAAGGTCACTGAGTTAGGGCTTTAGAGGAAAAAAAGTGAAACGAATCGTGTTTTGGTCAAAAAGTAACCTAATAAACTATCTAGTATCCTGACAGTGATCCCGTTATTTTTGGGCAGGGGTTCCATTTTGTTTAGATGTTAATATTCTGAAATTATTGGATGCACACTGACTCACAAGCAACATGTTAATAGTTCAGTTTTACTGGAAGCTTGTGCCAGTAATGGGGTGAAGGACGGGGTACAGCCTGGGCAGCACACCAGAGAGAAACACGTATCTGCGTCCATGCCTGGGGCGATTCAGAGTCACCAGTTAACGCAATTTACCCGTTTTCAGTTTGTGGCGGAAAACCAAAAGACCTGAAGACAACGTCCTCAAGGAAAATCAGCGTTACCACCTTAGCCATCCAGTTCCCACACTTAACATGCTTTCAGACCCTTTTAGTGTTTTTTTAAAGCTCCCATTCATTCATTCATTCATTCATTCAATAGATTTGCTGCAGTCTCTAGTTCAGTATTCAGCGAGAGGAGAAAGTACTTTCAGACTGCCGGATCAGGAGTCTGATTTGCTGATATTTGTATATCTCAGCTCTGATTGGACAACAACAACGCGACTCTACCACTGACTCAGTTTGCTTTGCAACAGAAATGTTTCATCAGCACAAATAACACAAGCCTGAAGGAGTTCCTGCGTTGTGGAGTTGCTAGCGGTTAGCTTCTACTAGCCGAGCCATTCCTTGCTGTTTCCTGGACGCTAGACCAACAGCAAGTCAAGATGGGTGAGATCCTGAATGTTCTGTGACAGTGTGACGTAGACGTAAAGTATCACCATCTGTTTTCTGTCAGAAGCTAGTGTAGGAGACTATTTTCGTGTTGAACTCAGAGTGACTGATCCTTTTCAGAAATAACAAGTGAAACATGGTTTCTCAGTGAGTTCCCTCTTTAAAACACCGTTAGTTTAAAAGGCCTGAACCTGAACTGTCAGTTCCTTATTTATGAAACATTTGTTCAGTATTAACTAATATGAATTCATCTGTAACTAATATAGCTTTCATCATTAGCCAGAATTAGCTCCTTAATTGCTATTAAGGATCCATTAGTTTATTAGTAACCACAGTTTTTTCGTGAGTTTCCAACAGTTATTGCCCCTTTTATCCGCCCTTCACAGTAAAACCGAGCAACCCGTGGTATTCAGCTTCAGTCCCAGCGGTACGACTTCCTCACAGAGCCAATCTCACGGGTCATGTGCTCACACTGTACGACCCATTCCTCGGATGTGACCTGACTGCTCACGCTGTACGTCTGGTAGCAACCTGCCGGAGCTAAAATACGCTAAAACTGACTGAAAATTCGCTCTCCAGTTAGAAAAAAAACTGCGATGAATGCTGTATTTTTTTAACTGCAGAGCGAATTTATTCACAGAAAAACAGAACGCTGCCGTTTTCATGAGAATACACGAATGTTTCTGACATCAAAGTGGACAAAAAACATCATATTAGAACAGGTACACATGTTTCAGTCAGCTGTTTGAGGATTGGTTCATATCGGCGCGTTTATAAACCACACACACCTTAACTGAGCTAACGGTGTGTGAGAAGCAGGCAGGTGCTGCTGCGTTCAAGTGTTTCAGTTTTTATTATGAACTCGATTAAAAATAAAGGCGCCCGTGTCCGTGTCTGAGGTAATTACACAGTCGTTGGCCCGAAGCCCGGCCCTCGGGCCGTCGGGCCGGGCCGACCCGAGGGCCTAGGGCTCCAGTGCAGGGCTCTAGTTAATAGGGAACTAGTTGGTTGACGCATGTTTGCTTTTAGGCTCACAGCGCCGCTTCAACAATGCGACACCCTCACGAGGGACGAGCAAATGATCAAACACACTAGAAATCCGTGTGTACGTACGAATGCTGATAGGTAACTGGTCGCTTGGTGTTAATCGCCTCTCGGTACCCCCGTATACCACACGGCGCTCAGCACAAAACTCGTCCCTCTTGCACGAGGGGGGAAAATCGGCTCTAAACAGTGAAAAAGTCATCCAGTGTACACCCGGCTTAATTCATCTTCCACTGGGTAACTGAGACCAGTTCAGTGATGTAGTAGCATGAGTGCCTGCCCTGGGACTGGGAGATTAACACTAGCTTTACTACACACCAACACATTTCTGCGTAAAGTCCTCGGCCTGCTGGTTGGCCTGCAAACACACCAATTTCACATAGACCCACTGGCACATTTCCAGTTGACTGCTAGCTTTACTGTGATAGGGAGGTGGGGGAGGGGGTGTTTTCTGCTGTTACTCTGAAAACAGAGGCTTGACTTTGCTTGAGCAACACAAACTCAAACAGGGTTGCTGTCCTGCAACGGTGGATTGTAGATGTGTGACTTGTCCTGACCAGAAAGGGTACAACAGAGGTCACTGACTGGCTGTGCCCTCAGCCCACCGCCCCCCAGGGATGGGTCACATGTGGAGAACAGGTTTCACACAGCAGTGTGACAACTAGTGGAGCTTTAACTTGAACTAATGACTAACACATTTTAGCCTGACAGTTTTGCATTGTAGGTTTTCTCCTGTTTTGTTTTCTGGAGTCATAACTGTTACCGCCTGAAATGCAACGCTACAGCTCCAGACCCCCCACCGCCTCTGCCTAAAATAACCACTTCTTTGTAAATAACCATGTAATGACAGATTTCTGGAAGTGTAAAGGCTTAATAAACATGATTTGTATGAACTGCTGTGACAGTTTTAGCCAGTCAAATGTCTCTTTCTCTTCACACTGAAGCAAGTCAGTGCTCAGGCTTTACTGGGTGAGAAATTAATTGTTTAGAAGAAACTGACTTCAGAAGAGCTGAACTTTGCCACCAATAATGCAAATGAGTGATTTACTTTGGAGCTGAAGTTTATTTCTACAGGTTACAACGATATCAGAGTAACTCCTGGGAATATTAAGACGTTGTATGTGTGGTACTACACTTTCAGAACCTGCTTGTAAGCGAAACATAAGATGTGAAAAAGGTAACTCAACACCACCTGATTATATCAGTTAGACAATGGAGGGGCTGTTTTTTATATACCTGAGCAGATGAATGTTTCTCTCTTACTCAAGTCCTCATATTTAATTACAGAATCCTCAAACGTACGTGTCTACATGTGTCAGTACTGGGTCTCCCTCTTTCACCGAAGGGATTAGCGTTCTTTTCTTTTTTTATTTGCTGAGTGCAGGAATATAATTTAATAGTGGACAGAGTGGTAGAAATGTAGAGGAGTAAGTCGTTATTAGTCGTCCTTACATTTCATCCTGTTCTGCCAGCAAGAGCTTTTTTTCTTTAATTGAATATATTAATACAAATGTGGCGGAACATGTACTTATACAGCTCTCATGGTTATTGTAGTTTTTTCATTCCTACAGAACATTAGGAGGAGGAGGAGAGGAGTTTTAACTCCTGGTTCTCTGGATTTGCTTTAAAAAGGGGGAATTTGTGAGCTTTAACTCAGCCCTAGAGAGGCTGTGGAAATAAGATAGCAAGCAGGACTCCATCTTGTCATGTAAGTATGTCATAGAGAGGGGGGTGATTAATACTTGGAGATGTGTGATCTCTTTGATGTTCTGTGTGCCAGTCCAGGTCCCTCGAGGGGGTTACTGCTGCCTCTGTATTGTTGAACTGAGCAGGAGACTACAGAGGCCAGGTGGAGGCAGGAAGCACAGATTATAATAAACCCGGTGAGCCGCGTACTTGTTCCTGTGACATTACAGCAGCAGGGAGAATGTTAGATTGAAGGCTAAAGACGTTCATTCTTCTGTTAAAATGACTAGGCTAATGGGGAATTGTTAATCCTTCCTCTTTCAGAAATAATTCCAGTCCGTCCAGAAGAAAGCCAATGAACCTTACAGTAGCTTCCTTCCCTTGCAAGATTTGTATTGATTCATGTAGAGTAAGGAGTAAAACACCAAGGCTGAGAGCTTCGAACATGCGTCCTCCTGAACCAGGCTGGCAGGTTTCCTTGTCCTAAGAGATGTTTTCTATGGCTTGAACGAGTGTGACTGCTGTTTTAAAACTGTCGGATTCAGAGTCAAAGCTGCATTTTAGCACCCCCGCACTGCAAAAAACAAACAATAAAAATGTATTTAGAAATATTTTTATTGAAAAGACAGACACCGGCCTTGCCTGTCATCTAAAGTGAGAGCAAATTTGGTTGAAAGGTGAAAAAAAGTCTTGAACACATAGTAGAAAAGTATGGAAGCCCTGAAGGGCAACAGAAAAAAAAATGTTGTTTCCTTTTCCGCTCCACCCTGTCCACTGGCCTAACCCTCCAGTGAAGGCCAGTTCATATAGTAGGAAATTGTTTATTTTACCAATAAAAGAATATTCTAGGAGAAAAACAAACACGTTTTCACCCGTGTCTCTGTGCTGAGCAAAAAAAAAAAAAAAGAAGGTCCCTTTACCAGAGGAGCGTGAGTTTGGTCCGCATAGCCGGTAGTAAGTCTGGCCTGTTCCTGGTGAGGGTTGGACTCCGCCAGGGCTGCCCTTTGTCACCGGTTCTGTTCATCACTTTTATGGACAGAATTTCTAGGTGCAGCCGTGGTGTGGAGTGTGTCGAGTTTGGTGGCAGGAGAATCTCGTCTCTGCTTTTTGCGGATGACGTGGTCCTCCTAGCTTCATCCAGCTCTGACCTTCAGCTCTTGCTGGGTAGGTTCGCGGCCGAATGTGAAGCGGCTGGGATGAGGATCAGCACCTCCAAATCTGAGACCATGGTTCTCGACCGGAAAAGGGTGGCTTGCCACCTCCGGGTCGGGGGAGAGGTCCTACCTCAAGTGGAGGAGTTTAAGTATCTCGGGGTCTTGTTCACGAGTGAGGGTAGGAGGGATCGGGAGATCGACAGGCGGATTGGTTCGGCGTCTGCAGTGATGCGGACGCTGAGCCGATCTGTCGTGGTGAAGAGGGAGCTGAGCCAGAAAGCCAGGCTCTCGATTTACCGGTCGATCTACGTCCCAATCCTCACCTATGGTCATGAGCTTTGGGTAATGACCGAAAGAACGAGATCGCGGATACAAGCGGCCGAAATGAGTTTCCTCCATTGGGTGGTCGGGCTTAGCCTTAGAGGGTGAGGAGCTCGGACATTTGGGAGGGACTCGGAGTAGAACCGCTGCTCCTCCGGATCGAAAGGAGCCAGTTGAGGTGGTTTGGGCATCTGGTCAGGATGCCTCCTGGACGCCTCCCTGGGGAGGTGTTTTGGGCATGTCCTGCCGGCAGAAGGCCCCCGGGACGACCCAGGACACGTTGGAGAGGTCACATCTCCAATCTGGTCCGGGAACGCCTTGGGGTCCTGCCGGAGGAGCTGGTGGAGGTGGCCGGGGAGAGGACGGTCTGGAGCTCCCTAGTTGGGATGCTGCCCCCGCGACCCGGACCCGGATAAGCGGAGGAAGACGACGACGACGAAGAAAGAAACTTGGAAAATGCATCAAAAAGTATTTTTCCCGTTGCCTTTCACAGCTTCAGTGGACAGCCTGAATTTCTTTGCCTTAGTCTGGGTTAGATTTGGACCACACCACAGTCCCCATTAGTACCATCTTCTTTTCAGAGCCAACTGGACACATCAAACAGGAACGCATCATTTCTAGTATCAGGGCTAATTAAGGGCAATGACTGACCTAAATTATCAAAGAAAAGAGCGTCTGTACCTCAAGTGTTTTGGGGGCGAGTGTTTCTCCTGTTTAATATTTAGTTTGGACTTCTTTCCTACTCACAGGCTCAGGTATGTGACAAAAACACCTCATATGGTGCCGGACCCTATTCTTGCCCCCCCCCCCCCCCCCCCCCCCCCCCCCCCGCGACTAGGTTATCTATGGCTCATCCATCACACTTCACATTTCTGCCGTACTTTTTGCTGTTTTGATGCGTGGGTCTGCACGCCAGGCTGGTGTGCTTGGTAGGAGATTCCTGACCGTTGTTACAGAAACATACAGGTGAAATTTGAAAGATTAGAAGATGGTGGACACTGTTGTGTGATGTCTGAGGTCTGTTGCGTTTCTGTCTGAGGTGTTTGTTGCAGAGCCAAGCTGCCCTCCCTGTGGAGGGTAACTCTGAAGTGCCTTTTTCCCCTCCCCCCTGACCCTATCCTCATATAAACCCTCTGACCTCTATTAAGGTAGCGCGACTCGGGTTGTGAATGACCACAGTCACCAATTCTTGTCATGTGTCTATGTCTGTATGTCTGATCTCTGAATTGTGTGTACTGAAACTCTGATTTCCCTCTGGGATTAATAACGTATTATTGAATTGAATTTATCCAAAACGCTCTGCCAAGATTTCCGAAGACTTTCAGTCTCTCTCTGTCTGAGCTGAATGACCGAAACACATTAACTTTGTGTAAAATTCTAAGTTTTAGGTCCGCCTGTGCGGCTGCATCACCACACACTAATGCAGCATTTATTGTCCTAAAGCCTTTGGAGTTAGCTCCCAGTTATTTCCTAAATCCTGTTCCCTCAGTCCAACCCTGAAGTAACTAGTCTAGACTCTGCTCTGTTGGTAGGAGGAGAAGCTGTGGTTTCCCATGTCATGTTGTGTCTTTCACGCAGAGCATGAACGTAATGTTCCAGGATGGGAATAGCCAAACTTGGAATAATTGTCAGAGAGATCCATAGCTTGCTTATTGGGTCACCCAGCTGCACCAAGTTTCTACCCGTGTGTAACTTCTGGAGTGAACTCATCAGGTGGATGGTCATTTGCCTTAGCATTAACATCTGGGTCCATTGTGAATGTCTTGTTAGTTCTGTTATTATATTGGATTGATTTGAAAAGGCATGACTTTTCTGAACAGAATCTTTAACGGTTCAGTGTGGTGGAAATCCACTTTGGAAGCTTTTTACCTGGTTCCATTTTCATTTCCTCATGAGGAATACCCCCACATCATTTTTGTGGCTGCATTAATGCTTTTTTCTGTCTCAGCTGAAATGTAGTTAATGTATAGATTTTTCCTGCAAACAGAAGAAAATAGCCCCCAGAGTAACACGGGCATGTGTCCTCCGCCTGAAGCTGGCCTGGTCTTGGTTCAGAAACCTGGATATATTCTGATAAAGTACTTCTGCATCGGTGACTAAACACTGCAGTAAGAATCATGCAGCCTGTCTACAGCCGGCTCAGGCTATGTGTGACTATTGTTTTGTAACGATGGTTTTGCAGAGGTTCGCCTCTCGGTCGTGGCAGTAACGTTCTTCTTTGTTAGCTAACACTTGCCAGTATTGTGTTTTTAACACTTCATTGGTAGATTGTTTAGAGTATAAGGACTGATGTGCCTTACTTTAATGAGCCCGTGTGAATCCATGTGAGATGAGCAGAGTAGCAAATAAAAAGCTGCTTGGAAATGACGAAATTCAAAGGTCTTTAGAGACACTATGTAACTGCTGTTGCTGTTTATTTCTTCATTTATTCATTTTCCCATTTGTAAGACACTGGGTTGGTTGTGTTTCCTGTAATTTTATTTTGAAAAGCTACATGAGCTGCTCTGCCAGCCACACCCTTGATTTGATGAATACAAGCCAGGTGTGAGGAACACACACAGAACCTGGATGAAGTGCTGGCAAGCAGACAGCTAATGGACTGAAAACATTCAATCTTTGGCTAAAGAAGTAACTAGTAAAAGGACTTAAAGGAAGACAGATGGATTCCCTTTGTGTTTTAAGCAAAACAGCCAACGAGGTATTTATTTGTCTTTATTTTATTGCACATTATTGTATATGTTTTAATTGTACTATGCTGTATTTAGTTTCACGGTTTAAGGAAGGTCTAAGGAAAGGAGGACAGAAGAGGTCCACTAAGAAAGGACATCCAATAAACCCGTAAAGAAATCACTTGTGTCTGTTTTGCTCGGAGGGAATCACACACTAAATACTTTGCAATGAAATCAATAAAAATGAAATATGAATACATGAAATTTTTGGGTATTGACCCAAAAAATGTAACTACGGATACAAGTGGTCAAAATGAGCTTTCTCCGCAAGCTGGCTTGGCTCTTCCTTAGCGATAGGGTAAGAAGCTCAGTGGTTCAGGAGGGGCTCGGAGCAGCGAAGCAGACTGCAGCCTTCTTAAAAATACAATCTTCTATTTCACAGAAGTTTGTGCATCTGCATGTTATAAACCTTTAAAATATCACCAAGTAGAACATGTCTTCAAGAAAGGAAACTAGTGCTGTTTTAAGATGACAGCAATGTGCTTTACTCTAAACAGCAGTGGTGGGCAGTCAGGGCCAGCAAAGCCTTCTCAGCTGGCCTAAACTTCCTCAACAACGTAAACGTGTTTCTTTCCTTTGGTAAAAACTTTTAAATAAAAATGTTTTCACTGGTGTACGGACATTTTATATTTCATTGCTTTAATCCTGTTAACAAATGTCCCGAAGCATTCTTAACCTCAGACACACACACACACACACACACACACACACACACATTCTTGTCTCACTCATACACACACTGACTGTCTCTCACACACAATGACCTCACTCCCGTTCTTATCTTTTTGTTTAAATAAACTCTGAACAGATGTTCGAGGCACTTGCCGTGCACATCTGCCACGGTTGTAACTGGTTGGCTTGTCGTCTCCTTTTCTCTTCGACTACTTGAAAAGGGTTATTGATAAACATTTTGATCAAATCCCTAAAAACTGGTCTGTTTTCTTTATATCCTGTTATACCCACTTGGTTGTGCAGCTTCCAGTGTTAAAATACCAAGGTTGGGTGTTATCCAATCAGATTTCAGCTAGCTTGCGTCTTCAGGCAGGTTAAGTCTGCCCTAGGCCTTCAGAATCACCGAGCAGTCCACTGTCGGCTGTAAGTGAACAGAGACGATCCAGAGCGATAGCCAATCAGCTCATGAGTCAGCGTGGCCCCGCTGGCCTCACACAGAAGTTGACATGAACGCATCCTGTGATTGGATAGGCAGTAGTTAGAACTTTTCTAGCGCCATTAAGCAAAACATCAAATCTAAACACGGAGATTTGTACCTATAGACAGCTATGGGTGTATTTGTTAAACACATGATGGCTGAAAGAGGAGAAGGGACAGACTTGGTTGCAGATTTACTTGCCACGCCATTTTCAAGACAGAATGTCATGGTCTGGTCCTGCGTCCCCCTCGTGTGTTCTCCAGCCCCCCTCTAGGTTCCCCTTATGTGCCTCCTTGTGTTCCCCAGCCCCACTCCAGGTTCTCCCCTTAGGTTCCTGTGCCCCTTTAGGTCTCCAGCTCCCACCAGGGCAGGTTTACTTATTCTTTTGTTTTCTTTGTATTTATATTATCTAGCTAATTTTTTCCTGTAGTTTCTTAGGTTCAGGTTTTATTCTAGGCCCTTCCCCGCCAGTTTATTGGTTCTCCTTTCCTCCATAGATCATTAGTTATTTATCTTGTTCTTCTAGTCTTTAGGTTTGGTTATTATTCGTAGGTCATGTTTTATTTCCCATCAGCTCAGTTTCCTCTCCCTGATTAGTAGATGGATTTCACCAGGTTTCTCTCTCCCCACGCACCTGCAGCTCATCTCCCAATCATCCTGCCCCTGTGTATAAAACCCTGTCTGCGTCTCCGTGTGTTGCTGGTCCATTGTCCTCGTCAGCGTTGTTTGTTCTCCCCTCCTTCTTGGTCTCTAGGTTATTTGGCTTTGTGCCCTGCTTGGATTTTATTTATTTTCTCATCCTAATTAAGGAATATTTTCTTTCGCATCCGCTCCTGCTTCATGTCGTTCTGGGTATCTGCATTTTGGGTCCAACTCCCCTGGCTCTCAACGTGACACAGACCTTTCAAGAAAAAAAGGATCTTGTGAGAACAGGTCGTCCAGCTCCAATGCTAGCTGGCTCGTCCCAGCAGGGGAAATGGTTTGTTCGACATTTTCAGGCAAGCAACTATGAATGGTACCCATGGCTAACAGCTTCCGGGAACCACTGCAGGTTATTCTGCTGGGAATGCCTGTTGCTCGCATCAGATCGATTTGGTATTTGGAGCTTTACTGGGTTTGCCAATTTAAGTCGTTTCACCAAGGCAGCAAAGAGACACCAAAGCACGGCTGGGCACTTACAAGCTACGGTGCTTTTAAAAACCTTTGGAGACACCCGAGTGGATCTGCAGCTCAGCGAACAGGTGCACAGGGACATGGAGCTCCACAACAAAAAGGTGAAGAACACTAGGGAGATATTGAAAAGGCTGATGATGTGTCATGTTTTTGGGTAAACAGGGACTTTCATTTAGGAGGCATGATGAAAACCCCCAGTCATTAAACGGAGGTAATTACGTGGAGCTTTTATCTTTTCTTGCTGAACATGACGCTGACTAGCGTTACCACCGGACCACCAACAGGGTCTTTACTAGGACATCAGGCAGATTACAGAACGATGGGAGATGAGATCAAAATGGAGATCAGAAGAGCCTCTTTTGTCACCGTCATGGTTGATGAGGCCACAGACGTGGGTAACGTGGCACAGCTGGCACTCCTCCTGCCACAGTGTCCAGGAGCGTTTTGTCAAATGTGTGGATGTAACTAGTGGCAGGCGAGCTGATGACCTTGCTGCACTTATTTTCCGTATGCTTGAGGAATATGAATGCTGTTTGGACAACGTTGTTGCACAGTGTCCGATGGTGCAGCGGCGATGGCATCTGGACTAAACGGGGTGCAGGCTACAGTTAGGGAAAAGGCACCTATGGCCTTATTCATTCACTGGTATGCACATCGTCTTAATTTAGTGCTGACTCAAGAGGCCTCAAAGCTCAAAGAGTGCAAGGTCTTTGTTGCCAATCTGAATGGCCTCGCTGCGTTTTTCTCCAGATCCCCGAAGCGCACACAGTTGCTGGATGATGGGTGCAAACGGCGTCTTCCTCGTGTTCCAACACGGTGGCAATATTCATCAAGATTGGTGAATGCAGTCTTTGAGAAGGGAGTTGCTCTAAAAGACATGTTTGGTCACATAGACCGCCACGACGAGTATGATGAGGACACCGTGCTTTCTGCAGATGGATTTAATGCACGGCTGGAGGATTTAGAGTTTTGTTTCTCGCTCAACACATTCAACGGGCTTTTTGAGTATGCTGCTGTGCCTTTTGGAATACTGCAGACCAAATCATAGGATGTACAAATCTGCACGGCCAGGCTGAACGACTTCTGTGATAAAGCTGAGCAAGAGAGGGACAATTTCAGTGAAATAAATGAAGAAGCAATGCGCGCCTCCGGTGGTCCAAGTGTGCGCAGAGGCCAAAGCGTGGCGCAAGGCGATCGCCGTGCACGCTACCAAAAACTCCACACCGGCATTCTGGACAACATTCTTTCCCAGACAAGGAATCGATTTCAGGACCATGAAATGTTGATGTTTCTCTCCCTTCTTGACCCCCAGCACTTTCAGACATACAGAAATAAGTTCCCGACAGCAGCCTTCTCCAGCTTAACACAGAGCCACGGACCACTGTTGGGTCCGTGTAATGTAATGTATGCTATGGCTGATTTTGAAGGGAGAGGTCCCGCTGACCTACATGATTTTGTTCTGAGCAAAGACCCGAGTGAGAGTATGGGACAGCTTTACGCACGGGCCTGTTTGGCTGACTGTCCCGGTGTCCACCACCTCTGTTGAGCGCTCATTCTCAGCATTCAAGCGTGTTAAAACTTACGCTAGAAACACGAGCAGACAGACATGGCTTTCAGCATTCGCCTCCATGTCCACAGAAAAGGATCTACTCGTGGACCTGAAGCGCAGATAGAGCCATGGAGGCTTTCCTGAGGGGGCGAAAGAGGATGAGCAGGAGGGGAGGAGATCCCTGTTTTATGCTGGTGAGTAGAGACATTTTATCAGTATTTTTAATGTTGTCATTTTATTTCATTAATGATCAATAAATGGTAATGAAGTAAAACATTTATTCTGTTTCTATGCAATTTATATTGTGGTGCGTGGTGAGTGCAGCTCACATGTGACACATGTTTAATTGTGTTGTGGTGCCAAGTGTGTGAATGTGTGTGTGTATGTGTGTGTGTGTGTGTGTGTGTGTGTGTGTGTGTACGTGTGTGTGTGTATGTGTGTGTGTGTATGTGTGTGTGTGTGTGTGTGTGTATGTGTGTGAATGTGTGTGTGTGTGTGTGTGTGTGTGTGTGTGTGTGTGTGTGTATGTGTGTATGTGTGTGTGTGTGTGTGTGTGTGTGTGTGTGTGTGTGTGTGTGTGTGTGTGTGTGTGTGTGTGTGTGTGTGTATGTGTGTGTGTGTGTGTGTGTGTGTGTGTGTGTGTGTGTATGTGTGTGTATGTGTGTATGTGTGTATGTGTGTGTGTGTGTGTGTGTGTGTGTGTGTGTGTGTGTGTGTGTGTGTGTGTGTGTGTGTGTGTGTGTGTGTGTGTGTTTGTGTGTGTGTGTGCATATTTGTCACACAGGAGGAAAATGAGTGTTATTATAAATAAAGTGTATAGCATTATACGAGCGTTAGCGTTTTTACGTGTCAGCCTGTTTTCAGCATGTAGTAAAGTGGGAGTTCTTTGGGCAGTCGAAGCAACCTGTCACAATCTCTCAGTGATGCTGCCATGACGAGGCGTGACTCGCCTGGGAAAAATAACGCCAACTTCCAATCAATCTTGGACAAGGAACATGGGGACATGGACTGTCACAGACCTCACGCTGCTGCTTGCTGGTCCCCACGGGGCTGGCTGAAGGTTGTGCAGGGCAGCCTCAGACCGGCACCGTCAATCAGTGTTAGCGTTGCGGCTGTGATTGAGCCTAGAGATTTCTCACATTTCATTTTACATTTAAAATCACAGTAAGTGTAGACGTGTAACAAGTATACTAATCATGTGTTTTTGTTTTTCCTTACAGACTGGGACCTTGTAAGGTGAGTGCAGTCTGCTACAGAGCTCTGTCTTTAAGCCTGCTGCTGTGTAAGGGAAATTTTCTGCCTTGGTGAGGACTTGTGTCATCATGACCAAATGTCTCTCCTGTATCCTCGCAGGCTTCAAAGCAGACAGCCCTCCAGGCCAGTGCTGATAAACGGGGTGGAGGAGGTCGCCGGTTAACTTGAAGTCGTCCCTTTAGAACGCACAACAATATTTAGTCAGGGACAAACCTGTCAGCTTTTCTGAACATTGGTTTACTTGTGATTAAAGGAGCAATATGTAAGCATGTTTCAGTGAAACAAAAGTGGCTATGTCCCAACCACGTTGGAACCCAAAACGCCCAGACTCTGCTTCCTCACTGGCAGAAGAAGACGATCTTTATATGGAGCCTCTCAAGATAAAATCCACAATGTGCTTCACAAAAAAACAAAACAAAAAAGATGTGCCGGTGGGATTGAGGAGGTCTTGGAAGTATTCCACCCACCGATCCACAACATCTCGAGTAGAGGTCGGCAGCACACCATCACCTCTGTAAACAGTGTTGGTAGCACACTGCTTTCTCCTCCTGACACGCTGGATGGTGGACCAGAATCTCCTTGGAGCCACATTAGATTCTCGCTCCAGGGTCTCACTGAGCTCCTCCCACGCTCATGTTTTTGCCTCTGCGACCACCTGAAACGAATTCCGCTTATCTGCCGGTACCCATCAGCTGCCTCTGGAGTCCCACAGGCCAAACAGGCCCGATAGGACTCTTTTCTCAGCTTGACAGCATCCCTATCCCCCGGTGTCCACTAGCGGGTTCGGGAGTCGCCATCACAACAGGCACCAACAACCCTGTGGTTGCAGCTCTGGTAATACTTCTGTAATAACTGTAGTAAGTGTCCCCTACTCAACACCCAAGTGTGCTAACACCAGATGACATTTATAAACATTTGTGTATGACATCTAGAGTCTTCTGGTGCTGCTCCATAACGGCCACAGCCATGAAGCTCGTGGTTCAACCCCAACTCGTCCGCCCATCAACACGTTAAATGTGACCAACTTTATACAGAAACCTTTACACAGTGTGTTGTTGATAATGTAGGGTGTGCTGTTGGAATATTGGAATATTATGAATGTCATTTTTACAAATATAATCTTGCTAACCCCCCCCCCCCCCCCCCCCCCCCCAACCCCAAACCCACAGCCATGTGGGGACCATCTTGAGAGCCTCCACAGGAAAAATGTGTTGCTCATCGGTTCATTCTCGTCTCTTGACATCAGTTTGGGCATCTTCTGAGATCTCCACTGTTTACCCCACTCCTAGAGTATTGCTCAGTTAGTTATCTATACTCATCCTCATTTGGCTCGGTGACATCTTTTCTCTTTCAGCTCGACTCCTGCTCCTACATGTAAGTGAGTCTCGTGGTCTGACATGTGAAATGTGTGCAGAAATCTGCAGAGACAAATCTCTATGCTTTAGGACTCTGGGCCATTGGCAGTAAAGTTGATTCTGACTGACGGGAATAAATCTGAAACTAATGATTACAAAAGTAAACAAATAAGAGACGCTCAAACTCAAGAGACGAGACTGAACAACCGATGAGCAGCACCTTTCCCATGGGCGGACCTCGGTTTGGGAATCTGACAGAATAAGACAAATTAACAATTTTGTAAGATTCAGAGATTTTTTAAAAATGTGTAGACACCTAATTGTCTAAAGTAAGAATAAATCAGCACAGGCAGCGCTGCTGCAGAAGCAGTGAGGAGCTACTATGGGAGCACCAATGTCCGAGCAGAAGGTGTGTGTCTATTTTAGAAATGGAACCATATTTAATTATGCACGTGCCACAAATCATTAAAGTAATGGCATGACTGGGAAAAAAGGAATTTGTTCTGCCATCTTTATTTGCACTGACTTGTTAAACCACCACCTCAAATGCACTGACCTTCACAAGAAGCTACAGTAGTTGTAATTAAGAAGGCAACGGCAGAATAACAGCATGCAGGAAAATGAACTGTGACGAATAATGTCATGAATAATCTTGTTTTGTGTAAAACGTTCTTGTGTGTTTGTTTGAAACAAAATCAATGCTGGACTAGCTGCACAGCCCAATTCACCAGTCACTGCAAAATTAACCTTTAAGGAATGAAAGAAACAACGAAACATGTGACGGTAAATAAAAACCCTGATCTGGTATTCTGAGGGGAAAATGAAAAGTGCACGTTGAAGAAAAAACAGCATGAACACCATAACGCTAATAAACGAAACGGATGTCATTAGCATAAAGGTTAAAGCTGGAAGGTATATTTCAAATTAAACATGGCTTTGGGGGCTGGAGCTGTTATCTGGCAACCACCACCTGCCTGTACTGGTTTATGGCTAAATCAGGCACTGGTCAATTTCATCTCTCCATCAAATTACGCCATGGCTTCAAACCCAGTAGTCATGTTGTCCCTGGAAGCTGACATTTGATTTAGTGGACTTCAGAATGGTTACTGTTTCTCAAACACTCACAATGGATGAAGACGACCGCATGAGCTCTAGGAACCTCTGCAGCATCTAAAATGAGAACATTTGTTGAGTTGAGTATTTGTTTTAACAAAGTTTAAAATGAAAAGTCCCATCAGTTGTCACACACACTGATGTTTGTGTGAAATGTGTTCTCCACATTTAACCCATCCCCTGGGGGAGCGGTGAGCTGCAGACACGGCTGCGCTCGGGAACCATTTGGTGGTTTAGCCCCCCAGTCCAACTCCTTAATGCTGAGTGTCAAGCAGGGAGGCGATGGGTCCCATTTGTTCTGTCTCTGGTATGGCCCGACCAGGAACCGAACCCTGATCTCCCGGTCTCACGGGTCAGTGATTATTAGAATAGAGCTGATCTTGTATTTTGCCAGATTCATTCATTTATCTAAGGAACGAGCAACATGTTGATGCGTAAGGCTAGTGGCCACAAAAAGAACATTCTCCTGTTGGTCTTCACTCTTCCACCCAAGAGCTTTTGCCGATGATACAACTATGTGTTGTTCTGGGAATAACTTACAAATTATTCTGGAAAATGTGGATTGTGAGATGACTAAACTTGAGAAGTGGTTTATGGACAATAAATTATTTATAAACTGGAATAAAATGAAATTCATGATTTTTGGTAACGGGAAGACAGATGAGTCGGTTACCTGGTCCATAGATGGTACTTCAGCTGAAAGAGTAAATGAAGTAAGATTTTTAGGGGTCATCTTGGATCATAAACTTAATTGGAAACCCCAAATAAAATATATAAAACAAGAACTGTGTAAAAGTATTGGTCTTTTAAATAAAGTAAAACGTATTTTGGAGTCATCAACACGTCATATATTATATTATTCATTACTGT
>NC_091754.1:64655011-64667511 GCF_043380555.1 Nothobranchius furzeri
ACAGCACCAGAGCTGGAATGACCAGCTGGGCCGTTTTCAAGCCTAGAATTTCAGCATCTGTTTTCTATCACGAGCTAAAGAAGGAGATAGGTGTAGGAGACTATTTTCATGTTCAGCCTGCATGAAAACTCAGAGTGACCAATTATAATCAGAAATAATCATTAAAAATGTTTATTCTGTGAAGCACACCTATAAGTAATGGCTGGAAAAATGATTGCCCACAAATTGCAAAGCAATCATTGCTTGGGATCACATCTTGAGCATTATTGACAGCATGTCTAAGTGAACTACTGAAGGACCAACCCTGAACATACTGACTTTAATGCAGTAAAGCCTTTAAAACTTCTGAAAACCTTAAAACGTTTAGCCCAGATTTTGTTTAATGTGCAACACAGACCCACATGTAGAACTGATTCCTTTGGCCAGTCAAAGAAGATAAAGCTTTACGTTATTAGCACTTTTATTCAAAAGGAAATTCAATAGTAAAATGATAGTTTCTTTGGGCAATTATCAACCACACTGAATTGAATCAACTGTTTAATATTTTAACTGCATGGTCCAGGAAGGAATGAAATCTACTTTTGCTTCACATTTTTACTTAACTGCTCCCCACTCCTGAGTGTGTTTCAGAGTCGGCCCCTGCCTGGTCCCCAGTGGGCTCAGGCAGAGATGGCTATCTTGGCTTGGACTTAGTCTATTACATTTGAGGTCAGATACAGATCAGGCTGGACAGTCTCTTCGTTTCCTTTCCAATATCACCAAGGAGATCTTCGTTAGAGCTGCCAGGAGACAATCTCGAGACCTGATTAATTTTAGACGAAGTATGCATCGCCCTGGCCTCTGAAAAAGAAGAGGTGGTAACAGAGGCGGTGGACATCTTTTCACACACGAGTTAAATGGTATCTGGGCCAAGCAGCTGCATTTCCAAAGGCCCGTAAATGAAGCGTTTTTTTTTTTACATTATACTGTAAGCCACAGTTTATTTAGGTACTTTAATTAGTTTAACAACGCTGAAACAGCTTCGGGGTAGCTATTTAGAGCAATATGTCTACAGCTAGAAAATTGCTGAGCCACAGAAACAAGCTGACGGCATACAACTACTGCTCCGAACACAGCACACTGTTGATATTACTGTAAAATGAGTTTTCTGAGATAATTATAACCACATACACACGGGCTCTAGCTTTTTAGGTTGAGCACATGTTCCAAAATAACGAGATCTTTAGTTGCAGTGCCTAAAGGAGTGGAGTAACACCATCAGTAAGTCAAAACAGTGATCTGCTGAGTCCAGTAAACATAAACAATGAAGGCATGATTTCAGTTATAGCTGTAAGTATGAATAGTTCATAAAACAATCATTTATTTTATTAGTGTGTGTTTTGAAATTGTGTCTCTACAGCAATGCGTGTAGATTTAATTTCAGATTTTTTTACTTAGCTTATTTTTTTATTTTTAATGTTCATGCCCAGAAAAATGACATTAGACATTGTTTGTTTTTTTAGTGTAGAATTTAAAAAAATAATAATGCAATGACATAAAATAACCCCAAATATTCTCCAGTACCTTCTTCTTCATTGTTATTTTTGTAGTAATCCAAAGGGGTTCACATGAAGGCAACTGGACTTCTTTGGATTCTTGAAGATGTTTTGTTTCTCATCCAAGGAACTTTGTCACTTCTGACATGATATGGGAGGGCCAAGCTTATAAGCTGTAATGGTCTATCGTTGCTTAACAAGCAGAAACTACTCTGAATACCCCTCCTCCGTACCCCTTGATGAGTTAGTCTCTAAAGTGAGAGAGTCATTGCCTCACAATAACGAAATGTCTTCAGGAAACCAAAGAAGTCCATTTGCAGTCATTTGAACTCTTTTGATTACCATGACCGGTATGACTGAGAACCTTCACCAGCATGTGTGTGTTTGTCTATTTCATTACAGTCAAGGACAGTGCTTCAATGATGGGATTAAAATGTGCTCAACAAATAGGTTGACCAGAACATTTGCATTGCCCTTCATTATCCTTAAATTTTATATGTTTCTGTTTAGCATAGCAAGCCTGCGTGTGTGAATGGGAATATTTCTACAGACTGGCAGATAGGGATCAGACTTCAGGGACATGGGGAGTGAAGCCGGAGGTTCGTCCTTCCTGAAGGTGTGAAGGACAAACCTCAGTTTAAGAAGACACTGGCATTGATTCTGTTGTTCTGCCTGTGGGCTGAGGCGCCTTCCTCCAATGTGACTTATAGCACCAACCAACACTTTAGTTAAAAAGCTTTAGCATAGCTAATGGCTGAAGAATTGAAATTGGTCTAAATCCTTGTATGAAAACCATCAACCTCCATAATAAGAGCTGAACCAGTGATCCACAGTAAAGCCAAATGTGGTATTTTTAAACCTAACTAATATATATATATATATATATATATATATATATATATATATATATATATATATATATATATATATATATATATATAGACACACACACATATTTTTATATAACTTAATATTTTGTTGCACAACTTTTTTTAGGCTATCACTGCAATCAAACAATTCCTGTAACTGTCAATGAGACTTCTGCAGCTGTCAGCAGGTATTTTGGCCCACTCCTCATGAACAAACTGATCCAGTTGTCTCTGCTGTGAAGGACGCCTTTTCCAGACAGGATATTTTAGCTCCTTCCAAAGATGCTCAACAGAATTGAGGTCAAGGCTCATAGAAGGCTTTCATTGTATGGAGGATTTCACTGTACCATTCACAAATGGTACGGCTCTTGGAGAGTACAGACGCTTTTATCCTCCTCTCCTCCCTATCTTATCCCCAAGGCTCTTTGTCTTTGGGTGTACGGCGCTTCTGCATTTTTTCTGGAAACTGGAAATTATTCAAAATGGACCTGGTCAGCTGATCTCTCAACGCGATTGACAACATTTTTTCAACGATGAGAACGGGAGAAGGGCCTCCTGGTTGCCCCTCTGGGACAGAGCCAGCTGGGTATATCATGGACTCCTGGAAACAGTGGAACCTGATCTGCTTGTCTCAATTGTCTGTAGAGGATTCTGAAGACGTCTGGATATTGTTGGTGTCAGGCTTCTTGCTTTTTGGCCTGGGAGGTTACCTGGCTTACCGGAAAAATAATGAGCTGTTGAGAAATATAGAGCTCCGGACCCCACGTGACTCTCAGTTAGTAGACGCCATATTGGCAGGTAAAAGAAGCTAAACAAACACGGATCTTACATGAACGTGAACGGGATCGGCTTGGATTTTACTTCGTCGGAGTTTACTTCACACTTTAAAACCGAAGAAATCGTTTTATATAGTCAGAAATTAAATAGACTAAACATCTCCGACCCTTACCGTGCCCCTGGGATACTTTTTAAAAACGCCAGAAGCTGTCGGAGCGGACTTCTTACCGGACCTAGCCGGGGAACCCCTTGGGATTCCCCCGGAGGAGCTGGCTCAGGCGGCTGGGGAGAGGGAAGTCTGGGACTCTCGACGCTACTGCCCCCGCAACCCGACTCCGGATACGCGGATGAAAATGGATGGATGGATGGAAAAATAACAGATTTACATGTAAGTAGTTTAAATAGAGTGCTGTGCTGTTTGAATGTATAAACTGAACGTCAAGAGGAATCACTAGTTTGATTATTTCCGTGAATAAAATAAATATGTCAGGCAGGAGCGTCTCAGGATCTGTCTGAGATCTGTCTCGGTGAGACAGATAATAGCAATCCAAAGTGCTTTTTATGTGTGATCTGACAATTGATCAACCATTGCTTAAAAATTAAATACAGCTTAGCCGGTTAATTGCTGTGATCATAAAACACGTAAACGGCAGCACGCAGAACTCACGAGGCAACGTTTTACGTGACGTTTACTTGCTGCTATGAGTAATAAGACAGAAAAAGCCACGCCTAAATAAGTTTAGGAAGTCCACTAAGAATCATAATAAAACCATTTTAAATAAATACCACACACAGTTGAGGAAACGTTGGTTTAAGTACCTGATATGAAGTGGTCGCTGCATAAGTGAAAACCTTTACTCTCGGGATCCCACAGCTTCATTTCAGCCCTGTCACTAGCGCGTTTTATTACAATGATCCAACGTTTGCGGCGCTCCGGATCTTGGGGAATCCTGTAGATGGCTCATTCCTTATGTCGTCTGCGTCTGTTCTGCATCCTGGGACACAACAGGAATCTACCATATTTCCCGTTTGATTGAGTTTTCTGACATTAACAAATAGTCCAGCTGCCGGCTTCTACCTGCCAATATGGCTCTATTTCGATTTGAACTGTTGCATGCCGGGAGAAGTGATGTCAACTCCCGGAGCTCTATTGGCTCAATCCCGGAGCTCAAGGATGGATTACACCGTGCTGTGAATGCACAAACTCATATAATTGTCGAGATGAGTCATTAGCTTGGAACTTTGGCTGAGATTCAGGCTCTGGCACAAAAGATGGATTTGATCAAGGAGCGAGTGGACAAATCAGCACGGGTTGGGATAGATTAATTACGCCATTATTGGATCTAGAGGGGTTGTAGACCACCAGAACACTACGACAGAGAGGAAATTATCTCTGTCTGGCCCCAAAACAATTCTTATCTGAATCTGGTGCCCATGAGCATGTGAGGCTGAAGTGGTTACTCTCCCTCAGAAGAAATGTGGAATGCTGCCATTGCCATGGCAGCTCTGTCTCCCTATCACAGCCTGGGCGGGACTGCGAGCTGTGAAGGCCGCTGAATCGTTCCAGGAGTCACTGTGCTCTCTAAACCAAAATACCTGCCTCCCCTGTCCAAACGGAGGTGACGAGCGCTGCTTATCGTGGCTGCATGCACTGATGTGTGGATAGTTCCCAACCTTACCACCCCACCTAGTGGACACTTGGAGTTCTCTTCTGGCACTCATAGAGCACAGTCGCTTCTGCTTTTCTCCCTTATCTTTTCCCCAAGGCTCTTTGTCCCGTCTGCCTACAGAGCGCTTCTCTGCATTTCCTCTGGAAATCACTATTTTTCAGAAATGGATTTAATTAATTGGTCATTCAAAGCAATTGATAAGATTTTTTCTATGATGAGAACGGAGGAGGGGGCATGCGCTTGTCCTCACGGGACACACGCAGTGTGCTCGATTCCTGGAAGAAGTGGAATGTCATCTGTCTCTCTCAGCTGTCCATTGAGGACGTCGAAGATGTGTGGGTATTTGGCCTGATGATCGCTGGATTTCTTCTGATTGGAGTGGGAGGATATCTGGCTTTCCGAAAAATTGGGATGACGAGAGCGATTGGAGGGAGACCCGCATCCATGGACGGCACCGTCCGGGCGGAGACCTCACAGACTGGGACGTTACTCGAGGTGAATCGCAAGCTGGACAATGTCTTAGCTGCGTTACCGGTGTTAGCGCGCAAAATGGATGTCATCTCGGAGAGGGTCACCGGACGGTGTGGAGATGTTTAATCGCCGAATTGGCTTCACTGGAGGATTTGAATGATCAATACAGACTTTAAGGCAGAGAGGAAAATTATCTCTGCCTGACCGAAAACAAAGTCCTGTTATCCAATCTGACGCCATAGCAGCCTTGGAGTTGCGTGCAAAAAGCCCCACGATGGAAGGAATGCAGACAAATGCTGTGAAAACCCTACGTACCCCGCCGCCTTCAGATTGTGGTCTCTGTATCGAGGCCATCAAGATGGAGGCACTCACTGTGTTCTGTGCTTTCCCATGACCTCCCACCCACCTGTGGATTCAGTTGGCCGAGCGCCACACAGGCAGCTCCTGCTGAGGAAACCAGGGTCCCAGCCCCCCCCACCACCTACCGGGTCTCATATTGTGAACTGTGACGTTCGTGCTTATATGTTGAGGTGGTTTTTTTGCATAGTAGAGCTACACCCTGCCGGTGTAACTCTGTTAATGCCTTTTTCTCCCTCCCCGAACTCTCCTCATGTAATCCCCTCTTCATCTATTGAAATGAGCGCCGTTATGGCTGCTCTCGCGGTCTGCCTGTATCTGTCCTGTCTATATGTGTGTGTGTAATCTTGGTCAGGCTGTACTGTGGAGTCAAGTTCCTATGCTCTGGTTCGCTGGAGCGCTGGCAATAAAATTCTCTCTGATTCTCTGATTCTTATGTTGTGTGATGTCTGAAGTCTGTTGCATTTCTGTCTGAGGTGTTTTTTGAGGAGCAAAGCTGCCCTCCCTGTGGAGGGTAACTCTGAAGTGCCTTTTTTTCCCTCCACCTGACCCTATCCTCATATAAACCCTCTGACCTCCATTAAGGTAGCGCGACTCGGGTTGCGAATGACCACAGTCACCAATTCTTGTCATGTGTCTATGTCTGTATGTCTGATCTCAGAATTGTGTGTACTGAAACTCTGATTTCCCTCTGGGATTAATAACGTATCTTTGA
Organism: Nothobranchius furzeri; assembly: GCF_043380555.1. Classification (NCBI taxonomy): domain Eukaryota; kingdom Metazoa; phylum Chordata; class Actinopteri; order Cyprinodontiformes; family Nothobranchiidae; genus Nothobranchius; species Nothobranchius furzeri. The sequence goes on from NC_091754.1 coordinate 64,661,406, forward strand.
ACTGAACTGAAAATGGCCTGTGTTTGACAGAGCGCCTACTAGAGTTCTGGAGCCTCTGCAGGTGCTTTACAACACAATTATTCATTCACCCATTAACACTCTGGTGGGGGTGAGCTACGATGTAGCCACAGCTGCCCTGGGGTGCACCGACAGAGGCGACACAAATTCAGGACACCGTTTCACAGTAGGGACAGTGTTCCTTTGTTGATACCCTTCATGTTTGCATCTATGAACATAGAATTGATGTGCCTTGGCCAAACTTTCCATTATTGTCTCATCTGTCCATAAGACATTCTCCCAGAAGCTTCGTGACTCGTCAACCAACACATTCTCCAATATAGTGTTGTGTGATCATGAGGTGTATATTGGAGCAGGCGGAGGGAGACTAGGGGTCTTAGCCACCTCTGTTGTTGCTGGGCTTCCTGGGGCTGGAGGCTAGGAGGGAGATCTGGCCGTCTGGTTGGGGTCTGGGGTGGTGGGTTGCTGTGCTCAGCGTTGGGCGGGGGGGGCATGAGGGAGGGAGCGTGTGACTGTGTTTGTGTATGACTGTATATGTCAGGTGGGGCCTTTGGGTCCTCCCCTCTCCTGGAACTTCTCTTGATGATATAGATCTCTTTCCCCCCTCCCCCTGCTACACCTGGTGTGGGGGCTTGTGCCTTGGTCTGCCTGAGTGTTCGTGGCAACCGGGTCTGGGGGTTTAAGATTTTGGCATCTGCCTGTTAGATCCCGGTGGCTGCCTGGTGGGGTCTGGGTCCCTGGGGCTCTGCTGGGTCCCCGGCGGGGGTGGTCGCCCCTGGGTCCCGGGTCGCTGGGTCCCGGGCTCGGCCGGCTAGGGGGTGGGAGGCTGCGGGCGGGCCTGTGGGCTTGCCGCTGATGTCTCCAGGGACTCTGCCGGCTGCTGGTTGTGGCCCCCCGGGACGATCCTCTGTGCCTCTCGAGGGGGGCGGGGGCCTTTCTGGTTGCAGTCTCCTTGGGGTTCCTGCGTTCTGGGCAGCGCCTGGATCTCTGGGACTTGGAGCTCCCCCCGTCTCCTGCGCATCTTTGGGGGGCGGATCTGTGGTCCCTCACACTCTCTGTTGGACGCTCCTATAGAGAAACCTTAAATAAACAAGCGCGTGTACACACACAGGTGCTCACATGGTGCTCTCAAAAGTATGGGCTTGGGCACGTTCAAAACTTGTCTTAAGACTATGGTGGGCACTTAATGCGTTGTGATTTATTATTGTGATTCTTCAGTTAAGCAATGTTGATTATATATATATAATTCTTATTTTCATCAAGTTGACGCAGTGATAGGTAGATCTTGTTGTATTGTTGTGTCCCTTTTTTGTGTCCCTTTGTTGTTTTTTTTTATCTCTTTTTCTGCAGGTCTAGAAGCAGACTCTTGTTCATTTTTGTTTATTTTTGTGGAACCCCCCCCCCCCCCCCCTCTCCCCACCTTTTCTTTTCCTTTCTCTTTCACCTCTGTCTCCGCGTCTGGTCGGAATTACAAAGCATTCAACAACAATAACAATAAAGTTTTAAGTATCAGGCGTGACATTAAAAGCAAACGCTTTGATGCTCCACCTGAGAATAAATCTGTAAGGCTTGTCACCAGCATTCAGACATCAATTCTGCTTGCTTCACAGCCAGACAGGACACGGTAAAAAAAAAAAAAAAACAACACATTCTCACACCCGAAGCATCGAAAAGTGATGATGGGTGTCCGAGCATTTATTTCAGACGCGTTGGGAGCCCCAACTCACCCATATCCTAACCTTAACCCAGTTCCTCATTCTAAACTTCCCGTTAACCATGTTAGAGAGGGACGTTATAACAAGAAGCACATTTTTGCATGCAGGCTAGGATGGGGATGAGGGGAAGGTTAAGTAGCAAGAGGGGAAAGGTCACAAATCAGTGAAATCTCTGTTTTACTGCAGGCGTCGGAAACCAACTCTCTGGCACAGCGTGTCGCCTCCCGACGCGCTGGCGCTCCCAACGTGTCAGAGCATGATGGAACCACCACCATGTTTTACTGTAGGTAGCAGGTGCTTTCTTTAAATGCTGTGCTCTTTTTCCTCATCCCTTTTTATGCCAAAAAAAACTTAATTTTAGTTTCTTCAGTCCACAGCACCTTATTCCAAAATGAAGCAGGCTCATCCAGATGTGCTTTAATTGAACGATGCACAGTGACTATCTGCAGCAAGATGAGGGTCTTTGGTAATGGTCTGTGGAATGGCTCACCATTCTTCTCTTCTGTTTATCTGCGGTTTTTCTTGCTCTACCGCTTCGAGCTTGAACTTGAACTGTGCCTGTGGTCTTCCATTTATTTAGTAGGTTTCTAAAGCCTATTTAAACTTCTTCTCCATCCACTCCGCAGCAGAGATGCACATGCATTTACAGAGGCGTTTTGCTCTCTGACTTGTCCGTCACCTGGGGAGTGTTACAAAGCGATTCCCTGCCAGGACAAAGGAGGGCGTAGCACATTTCTGTGGTGTCACGCCACCATTTCACTCATTTATCCATCCAGAAGAATGTATATACCAATGTGTTTATATATTTCAGCGATTTCATAACACGGACAAATTTGTTTTTCATTCTCATCCATCTCTAAACCATGCTCCAAACCCATGTTTCCCATCATTTCCATCCACGAATAAAACATTTGCTCCATATTTTGTACTCTTCAGTCACGGGTGAATAAACATTCATGTTTTTGGACTTTTTCCACGACGCATTCTTCAATCTGTTCCGTGCTTGCCACTAAATATCTGAAATAAAACACCAGAAACTTTTTCTGCATAAACAAAACATCCATGACTGTCATGATGCTGAGTGATCCTGCCTCTATGCATTGCTGTGTCCCACCTAACTATGCTCACCTGTTGCCTGTCTACTCATGAATGTCTGTCTAATTATCTCCACCTGTGCTCTAAAGGATATAAGCTTTCTCCAGCCACTGCTCTGTGCCAGATTATCTGAAGCTCTTGCAGATGAAATTCAGCCTTTATCATGCCCAGCCCAGCTCAGCCCAGCCTAGCTCAGCCCAGCCCAGCTCAGCCCAGCCCAGCCCAGCCCAGCCTAGCTCAGCCCAGCCCAGCCCTTTTAATTTTTGGACTCTGTTTTCTGCTCTTAGGACTCTTGCACTTTGCCTGCTTAACCTCACAGACCTGGACCTCCTGGCTATCAACTCTTGCCTGCTTTCTGACTCCTCTCTGCCTGCCATACCTTGGTGCCTTCCTTATATTTGACTGTCCATGTACCCACCTGGACCATTCCTACGACCATGCCTCCTGGGATACACCAAAAGCCCGGAAGAGCTGGAGGCCCTTGCCAGCTGTATTGACCTAAGGCTCCATGGAAGGAGGAGTGAATGGTCCAAGGCATTTTCACTACCGAACAGCGACGGTGGGTACAGACCAGTAACGTCTCCATATCCTGCCACCCCAACCTCCTCACCGGTCTTCGAGGGACCTGAACCAAAGCAGATCGCCAGGGGCAAGTTGTCAGAGCAGGAACATGGGAGGAGGCTATTTAAGGCAATTAAAGCCAGTCTTATTCACCTCTCTTCCCCACCTGCAGGTGCAGGATTATTTTTTTGTGGGGAAAAAGGATGGCACTCTATGCCCCTGTATTGATTACAGAGGGCTTAATGACATCACCATAAAGAATCATTATCCTCTTCCCCTTATGAATACAGCATGTGAGTTGCTGCAAGAGGCCGAGGTGTTTACTAAGTTAGACTTACATAATGCGTATCACTTAGTCAGGATCAGCGAGGGTATGAGTGGAAAACTGCCTTCACACACCCACAGGCCATTACAAGTATCTGGTTATGCCTCTTGGTCTTACCAATGCTCCTGCTGTCAGACATGGTTGGGCAGTATGTGTTTGTTTACCTTGATATCCTTGTTTTCTCCAAGGATTTAGCCTGTCACAGGAGACATATACATTCTGTCATCCTTTGGCTTCTGCACAACAACCTTTTCATCAAGGCAGAGAAGAGTGAATTTCACAAGATTACAGTCTCCTTTCTTGGATTCATCATAGCCCCCAACCAGGTTTCCATGGACCCTACCAAGGTGTTTGCAGTCCAAGATTGGCCCACAACCAAGAATCATAAATAGTTGCAGAGGTTTTTGGGTGTAGCCAACTTTTACTATCACTTCATAAAGAACTACAGTTCTGTTGCAGCACCCCTCCATGCTCTCACATCTTCCAAAGTAAACTTCATGTGGTCTAGTCAAGCCAGCCTTTTATTCACCTACCTCAAGACACTGTTCTCAACTGCTCCAGCTCTCTGATCTGGCTCTGCAGTTCATTATTGGGTTTGATGCCTCCATCACTGGGTGCTGTGTTAAGTAAACGTAATCCCTCTGACAATATGGTCCATCCCTGTGCTTCTTTTTCCTCGTGTCTGTCTTCATCTGAGCAGTACTATGACATGGGTGACCGAGAGTTGCTGGCAGTTGAACTGACACTGGTGGAGAGAGAAGAGCTCCCGTTAATTGTCTGTACAGACCATAAAAATCTTGAATACCTTAAAATTGCCAGAGGCTAAATGTCAGACAGGCCAGGTGGGCTCTCATCTTCAGTCGTTGTGCCTTCTCTCTCTCTCCTACTGACTAGGGTCTAAGAAAACAAAGCTTGATGCTCTATCCCGGATGCATGAGCAAGCTGGGCCAATCCAAACCTGTGGTGAAGTCCGAGGTGTAGAAGGTGAAGAGAAAAGGTGAGCACTGTGCACCGTACCCTTGAAAGGGCAACAAAAAACATTAGGGACAGTTGTCCCTGAGGACCAGGGCTGGGAAACACTGGTGTACAGGTGTACCTTGGACTGCCCAAAATAAAAGGCCACCCTGAAATGTGCAGTTTGATCAAACAGCACAGTGCCACAGATGTTGAAACCTGTGAGGGAGCGTGCAATCAGCATGCTGGCTGCGGGGATGTCGACCAGATCTGCTGCCCATGAAACAAATGTTCATTTCTCTACCATAAGTCATCTCCAAAGGCGTTTCAGAGAATTTGGCAGTACATCCAACCGGCTTCACAACTGCAGACCATGTGTGACCACACCAGCCCTAGACCTTCACATACAGCATGTTCACCTCCAAGATCACCTGAGACCAGCCAACCGGACAGCTGCCACAACAATCAGTTTGCATAACCAGAGAATTTCTGCAAAAACCATCAGAAACTGTCTTAGGGAAGCTCGTCTGCATGCTCGTCGTCCTCACCGGGGTCTGGACCAGACTGCAGTCCGTCGTCGTAACCGACTTGAGTGGGCAAACACTCGCATTCGATGGCGTTTGGCGGATTGGAGAGGAGTTCTGTTCACAGACGAGTCCTGGTTTTCACCGTTTAGGGCAGGTGGCAGACTGCGTGTGTGGCATCCTGTGGGTGAGTGCTTTGCTGTTATCAACATTGTGGAAAGAATGGCCCATGGTGGTGGTGGGGTACTGATATAGGCAGCCATATGTTATGGACAGTGAACACAAGTGCATTTTATTGATGGCATTGTGACTGCACAGAGGTACCATGATGAAATCCTGAGGCCCATTGTTGTGCCCTTCATCCACGACCATCACCTCATGTTGCAGCATGATAACGCACGGCCCCATATTGCAAGGATCTGTACACAATTCCTGGAAGCTGAAAAGATCCCAGTTCTTGCATGGCCAGCATCACCAGACACGTCACCCGTTGAGCATGTTTGGGATACTCTGGATCAGCGTATACGATAGCGTGTTCCAGTTCCTGCTAATATTCAGCAGCTTCACACAGCTGTTGAAGAGTAGTGGACCAACAATCCACAGGCCACAGTCAACAACCTGATCAACTCTATGGAGACAGAGATGTGTTGCCCTGTGTGAGGCCACACCAGATACTAACTGGTTTTCTGCCCCATAAAGCAAACTGTATACGTGTCAGGGTGGCCTTTTATTGTGGGCAGTGTAAGGCACACCTGTACATTATTCATGCTGTCTAATCAGCCCCTTGATATGCCACGCCTGTGAGGTGGGAAGGGTTATTTTGGTGAAGGAAAAGTGCTCACTAACACACATGTAGACAGATTTCAGAACAATATTTGAGTCATGGGTCTTGTGTGTGTCGACACATTTTTCGA